>NC_142164.1:52310852-52420852 GCF_024610735.1 Ursus americanus | reverse complement strand
AATAAAATTTTAGTTTTGGGTGAACAATGAAATTTTTTTAAAGTACAAGTATGTCTCAAAACATCTGACTATATTTGGTACATACTTATACTAAAACAAAATATTTATTGTTTATCAGAAATTCAAATTTTACTGAGTGTCCTGTATTTTATCTGGCAATCCTATCTTCACAATATTTCAATTTTGGAAATAGTATATAATTAGGTTATTATCTGTGATGAGGAAGAATGATAAACTTAAGGGTCTTTCCAGCCTTTACTCTGTTCCTGCTATCTAAAAACAATTCTAGGTTTACCATTTCAGTTATTTCCTCCTTCCACCCTCTGCAGAGGTTTCTGTTCCGTTGCTAGGTTGCCAAGTTCTGTAGCTATTGTGATGCAGAGTCAAAGGAACTGTGAAAATGAATTAAATGGAGAGGTGGAAGGCAGAAGAAAAGGAGAGCAGGCTGGCTTAGCTGGAGCACACATTATTTGGAGGGATTTGTACTACTGAGAGTGGAGATAAAGGGTATGTTGAAAGTGAAAATAAAAACAGAAGGAATTTTAATAAGTACTTCTTAGTCTGTATATTCTTTTCATAATGTTTAACAATTATTTTGAAAATAGCTTTTGTTGCTTGATTTGCAATTCTTTGATAAAGATGCTACTTTAAGACTTGTTCCTTGGGGTCAAGTTTTCAATATATTCACATATGAGTCTGTGAATATACCTCAAATGGAGAAAACTACCTTATTTTTCACAAACTTTCTGAGTTACAAAAATATTTTAAAAGTAAAATTTGGGGTGCCTGCCTGGCACTGTTGGTAGAGTGTGTTACTCTTCATCTTGGGGTTGTGAGTTCAAGCACCATCGTGGGTGTAGGGATTACTTAAAAATAAAATATTAAAAAATATATTTTGAAAGTAAAATTAATGACTTTGGGGGGGGCAAAAAAGTTAAAGCCCCTAAAATGAAGTAACTGGGACACATTGAGGGGTTTCCTGACACTCATAAGTGCGTGGGACATATGAAGAAGGCATATATTAATTGAGGACCTTTTATCTACAATAATGTGAAAATATATTTTGGAGATTTTGTCAAAAGGGAAAGGTGAGACATTCAATTTATGTAAACAAGTTTTGACCGAGCTGATGAATCATTCATGCAATTTGGTGTAAATTTTTTTAAAATATTTGGTAGGAGGAAAAAAAATCCTTTCCAGACCATGTGGGCATTAGAGGACACAATTTGATTAGAATATAAACATATACCCCTCAGATTGGAGGCTAGTTAAATCTTATTTAGAAAGATTCAAAATAGCCAGGTTCATTTCAAACTCCATATATGTGTATTTTTAACTTTGACAGCTTTGCATGTAAAAATGTGAACCAGAAGAAAGAATATTTGGAAACACCAAACCTGGTATTTAGTTGTAGTTTTTCTTTTATATCACTTTTTACAAAATTAAACTTTATAAAGATATAAACATAATATTGTAGTTCCTCAAGTACCCAATGACCAACTCCAAATGTGTCTTATTTTAAGAATTTTAGGGGCACCTGGGTGGCTCAGCCATTAAGCATCTGCCTTCGGCTCAGGTCATGATCCCAGGGTCCTGGGATTGAGCCCTGCCATCAGGCTCCCTGCTTGGTGGGAAGCCTGCTTCTCCCTCTCACAATCCCCTTGCTTGTGTTCCCTCTCTCTGCCTCTCTCTGTCAAATAAATAAATAAAAATCTTTAAAAAAAAAGAATTTTAAACATTAGAATTCTAAAAGCTATCAGGCACATTTACATTTATCTTTTTTTAAAAGATTTTATTTATTGGGGCACCTGGGTGGCTCAGTCAGTTAAGCATCTGCCTTCAGCTCAGATCATGATCCCAGAGTCCTGGGATCAAGCCCCACATCAGGCTCTCTGCTCAGCGGGGAACCTGCTTCTCCCTCTCCCTCTGCCTGCTTGTGCTCTCACTCTCAAATAAATAAATAAATAAATAAATAAATAAATAAATAAATAAATAAATAAATAAAATATTTAAAAAATAAATGGAGATTTTATTTATTTATTTGATAGAGAGAGAAAGAGCACAGGGGGGAGGGGCAGAGAAAGAAGCAGACTCTTTACTGAGCAGGGAGCCTGACTCAGGGCTTAATCCCAGGATCCTGAGATCATTACCTGAGCCGAAGGTAGACGCTTAACTGACTGAGCCATCCGGGTGCCCCTACATTTATCTTTGTAAAATATAACAATTTTGGTATCCTAATAACCTGAAATTTTGTTTTCAGTAAATATACATCTATTACCATGTATTATATGGAAACGCTCTAGATGAGTAAAAAAACAAAGAACAGAGAACAGGAATAGAGATTAGAAGACTATATTATATTGCTTAAAGGAATACATAGTTGGCTAAATTATTAGTAAATGATAAAATAAGAAGACATATGACTCTTGGCTATATCCACACATAAATCCAGATATTAAAAAAAAAGATTAAGATGTTGAATAGAATATCCCATGTGTTTCATGTGCAATCTCAATGAGGATTCATTTTTTAAATAAACAATAGTGGCCCTAAGTACATAAGTTTCTGATGTGACTCCATTGCAGAGGATAACAAGCCTTCAGATACTATTGACAAACCCTTTTTAATATTGTCTAATAGGATAAATATCTGTGATAGATATGAGTATATGCACTGGATAAATCTTATATAAAATGTCAGTGCAAAATGTGGAAGGAAACAATGAAGCTCATATTTAGCCTGAGATATAAAAGTGGAAGACCCTACCAAGAAGTAAAGCAGAAAACGTACTTCACATGGAGGTAGGTTCAGGAGCTCGATAGCCTCCATCTGTTTCATGAAAATATCTTGTTTTTTTTTTTTCAGGGTGCATCTGACAAGATCTAGATGACCACCAGTAACTTCAGTCTCCCTCAAATTACTGGTTCTCAGCTTTACTGAGAAGCAGCCATATTAACCTCATATTTGGTGAGTTTAAATTGGTTATCTTAGACATCCTTTAAAATCTAGACTTTATTGCCTTACCTTGATTATAACTGCTCATGGTGACATATATTGATAAAGGTCTTCTTTGACGATCTTCAACAATTCAAATTGTTAAGCTCAGCAGGGACACATTCCTTGAAATTTGGGGAGAGTATTGACACTAAAGAAGAGAATAAGAAAAATAGACTAGAGGATTGAGAAATAAGTCTTGAGTAATGTCTAAATTTAAATGTTAGGAAGACTTAAAAAATTAAAAAAAATAAATGTTAAGAACACTTATTTTTTTTCTTCCAAACTTTTTATTTAACTTTCAGTTAGCACACAGTGGAATATTAGTTTCAGGTATGGGATTTATTGATTCATCACTTACATACAACACTCAGTGCTCATCACAAATGCCCTCCTTAATACCCATCATCATTTAAACCATCCCCCCACCTCCCCTCCAGCAACTCTCAGGTTGTTCTCTATAGTTCAGAGTCTGTTTTATGGTTTACCTCCCTTTTTTCCCCCTATGTTCATCTTTTTTTTTTCTTAAATTCCACATACGAGTAAAATTGTATGGTATTTGTCTTTCTCTGACTGATTTATTTCACTTAGCATAATACTCTTTAGCTCCATCCAAATGGCAAGATTTCATTCTTTTTTTCATTCTCATTTCATTAATGGCTGAGTAATAGTCCATTATATACATACAACAACTAAGCTATCCATTCACTGTTGCTGAACATTCAGGCCCTTTCCATAATTTAGCTATTATTGATAATGATACTATGAACATCAGGGTGCACATGTCCCTTCAAATTAGTATTTTCGTATCCATTTGCTAAATGCCTAGTAGTGAAATTGCTTGATCTTAGGGTAGTTCTATTTTTAACTTTTTGAAGAACCTCCATACTGTTTACCAGAGTGACTCTACCAGTTTACATTCCCAACAACAGTATAAGAGGGTTGTTTCCTTCACTATGAAGAAGATTTTTATCTAGATGAAGTCCTAACAGTTCATTTTTTGCTTTTGTTTAATTTCCCTTGCTTCTGACGATGTGTATAGTAAGAAGTTACTAAAGCTGAGGTCAAAAACCTTGCTGTCTGTGTTCTCCTCCAGAATTTTGATGTAGATTGCTTTGGGTAATATAGTCATTTTAACAATGTTTGTTTTTCCAATCCATGAGCATGGAATTATTTTCCCCGTTTCTTTGTGTCCTATTTATTTCTTTCATTGGTATTCTATAGTTTTCAGAGTATAGATCTTTTACCTCTTTATGTCTATTCCTAGGTGTCTTACTGTTTTTGGTGCAACTGTAAGTGGAATCAATACCTTGATTTCTCTTTCTGCTGCTTTATTATTGGTGTATAGAAATGCAAGAGATTTAAACACTGATTTTGTATACTGTGACTTTGTTAAATTCATATATTGGTTCTAGCAATTTTTTTGGTGTAGTTTCTTGGGTTTTCTACATAGAGTATCATATCCTCTACAAATAGTGAAAATTCGACTTCTTTGCAGTTTTGGATGCCTTTTATTTATTTATGTTGTCTGATTGCTGAGGGTAAGGCTTCTGGTACTGTGGTAAATATTAATGGTGTGAGTACATCCCTCTCTTATTCCTGACCATAGAGGAAAGGCTTTCAGTTTTCCCTATCCAGGATGATATTAGCTGTGGGTCTTTCCTATACAGCTTTTATGATGTTAAGGTATATTCCATGTATACCTACTGTGTTGAGGTTTTTATAGAGAATGGATGCTGTATTTTGTCAAATGATTTTATGCATCTATTGGGCTGATCATATGGTTCTTATCCTTCCTTTTATTAATGTGGTGTAACATGTTGTTTGATGTGTAAATTTGAACCATCCCTGCAGTCAAGGAATAAATCCCACTTATTCACGGTGGTGAATAAATCTTTGAAAGTACTGTTGTATTTGATTTGCTAC
Source organism: Ursus americanus (assembly GCF_024610735.1). Lineage (NCBI taxonomy): Eukaryota > Metazoa > Chordata > Mammalia > Carnivora > Ursidae > Ursus > Ursus americanus. The sequence goes on along the minus strand of NC_142164.1, from coordinate 52,415,932 downwards.
TATCTAGTTGAGAAATTTTGTATCCAAGTTCATCAGGGATATTGGCCTGCAATTCTCCTTTTTAGTGGAGTCTTTGTCTGGTTTTGGAATCAAGATAATGCTGGCTTCAAAGACTGAGTTTGGAAGTTTTCCTTCCATTTCTATTCTTTGGAACAATTTGAGAAGGATAGGTATTATCTCTTCTTTAAATGTTTCATAGAATTCCCCTGGGAAGCGCTCTAGCCCTGGACTTTTGTTTGTTTGCAGATTTTTTATTGCTAATTCAATTTGTTTGCTGGCTTTGGGTCTGTTCAAATGATTATTTTTCCCTGTTTCACTTTTGGTAGTTTGTAAGTTTCTAGGAATTTGTCCATTTCTTCTAGATTGCCCAGTTTGTTGGCATATAACTTTTTCATAATGTTCTCATAATTATTTGCATTTCTGTGGTATTGGTTGTGATTTATCCTTTTTCATTTGTGATTTTACTTCTTTTGGTCCTCTCTTTACTTTTTGATAAGTCTGGCTAGGGTATTTCAATTTTATTAAGTCTTTCAAAGAATCAGCTCTGTTTTGTTGATCTCTTCTACTGTTTTTATGTGTGTCTATATCATTCATTTCTGCTTAAATCTTTATTATTTCCCTTCTGCTGCTGGTTTTAGGCTTTATTTGCTTTTCCCTTTCTAGCTCCTTTAGGTGTGAGGTTAGGCTCTGGATTTGAGACCTTTCTTGCTTCTTGAGGTAGTCCTGTATTGCTATATACTTCCTCCTATGACAGCCTTTGCTGCATCCCAAAGGTTTTGGACTGCCGTGTTTTCTTTTTCATTTTTTCTTTTTCATTTGTTTTTCATTTTTTATTCCTTTTCAAAATTTCCTAGTTAACTCATTCATTCTTTTTTTATTAAGTTCAATTACCCAACATATAATACATCATTAGATTTGATGTAGTGTTCAGTGATTCATTAGTTGCGTAACACCCAGTGCTCATCAGATTACGTTCCCTTCTTAATGCCCATCACCCCATACCCACACCCTCCTCCCTTCTGCAACCCTCAGTTTGTTTCCCCAAGTCAAGAGTCTCTCATGGTTTGTCTCCCTCTCTGATTTCATCCCTGAATGGGAAGTAACCCATTCATTCTTTAGTAGGATGTTCTTCAAACTCCACATATTTGTGGTCTTTCAAATTTTTTCTTTTGGTTAACTTCAAATTTCATAGCATTGTGGTCTGAAAGTATGCATGGTATGATCTTAATCTTTTTGTACCAGTTGAAGCCTGATTTGTGACCTAGTAGGTGATCTTTTCTGGAGAATATTACATGTACACTCAAAAAGAATGTGTATTCTGCTGCTTTAGGATTAAATGTTCTGTATATATCTGTTATGTCCATCTGATCCACTGTGTCATTCAAAGCCATTGTTTCTTTGTTGATTTGCTGCTTAGATGGTCTGTCCATTGTTGTAAGTGGGGTGTTAATATCCCCTACTATTATTGTGTTATTATCAATGAATTTCTTTTTGTTTGTTATTATTTCACCTATATCTTTGTGTGCTCCCAAGTTGGGGGCATATATATCTATAATTATTAGATCTTCTTGATGGATAGACCCTTAATTATGATGCAGTGCCCTTCTTCAGCACTTGTAGTCTTTTTAAAAAAATACAGTTTGTCTGATATAAATATATCTACTCTGGCTTTCTTTTCATGTCCATTAGCATGATAGATGGCTCTCTATACATTCACTTTCAATCTACATGTGTCTTTAGGTCTTAAATGAGTCTCTTGTAGGCAGCATATAGATGAATCTTTTTTTTTTCCAATCTATTCTGATACCCTATGTCTTTTGATTGGAGCATTTAGTCCATTTACTCAGAGTGATCATTGAAAGTTATGATTTATTGCCAATGTGTTACCTGTAAATTTGATGTTTCTGGTGATGTTCTCTGGTCCTTTGTAGTCTTTGTTCCATTGTGTCTTTATTTTTTTCCCTCTCAAAGAGTCCCCCTTAAAATTTCTTGCTGACCTTGTTTAGAGGTCATGAACTCTTTTAGTTTGTTTGTCTGGGAAACTCTTTATTTCTCCTTCTATTGTGAATGACAGCCTTGCTGGATGAATTATTTTTGGCCGCATATTTTTTTCCATTCAGGACATTGAATATATCATGCCACTTTCATCTGTCCTCTCAAGTTTTTGTGGACAGATCTGCTGTGAGTTGGACCTGACTTCCCTTGTAGGTTAAGGACTTTATTTTTCCCCTTTCTGCTTTCAGGAATCTTTCCTTGTCCTTTTATTTTATGAATTTGACTATGATATGTCTTGGTAATGGCCAGATTTTGTAGAATTTAATGGGGGTTCTCTGAGCTTTTTGAATTTCAATGTCTGTTTCCTTCCCCAGAATGGGGAAGTTTTCAGCTATAATTTGCTCAAATAAACCTTCTGTTACTTTTTCTTTCTCTTCCTCTTCTGAGATTCCTATGATACAACTGTTACTATACTTTAAGAGTCACTGAGTTCCCTAAGTCTACATTCATTATACAATATCTTTCTCCCATCTTTTTTTCAGCTTCATTATTTTCCATAATTTTATCTTCTATATCACTGATTTGCTCCTCTGCTTCATCCATCTTCATTGCCATTGCATCCATTTGGTTTTGCCTCTTGGTTATAAAATTTTTCATTTCAGTCTGACTAGTTTTTAGTTCTTTTGTCTCTGCAGTTATGGATTCTCTACAGTCTTCTTTGCTTTTCTCACACCCAACTAGTATCCTTAAGATCATTGTTTTAAAATCAAGTTCAGCCATCTTACTTGTATCTATATTGATTAAATCCCTGGCAATGACTTCTTCTTTCTTTTTGGATGAATTCCCTTCTCTTCTCATTTTGTCTGGATTTTTTGTGTGATTGTTAGGAAAGTATGTTGTATTCCTGCTCATGATAGTACTGGGTATATTAAGAAGATGCTCAAAAAAGAAAAGAAAGCTAGATCTTATTTCCCCTAGAGCTAAAGCTTTGCAGCACTCTATGATCAGCAGACTTGTGTGAGCAAAACAGCACTACCCAGTGGAGGCTGGAGCCTCTTACACCAAGCCCCTGTGCCCTACAGGGGCATCTCCACTAGGGCAAGTCCTCCTAATCAGAGCAGTAGGCCCCACCCCCATAAGACCAGCATAAACGCCTCGCACACAACTTTACATCTTTAAATCAAGCTGACTTATTCCTAAATTATCCCTAGGCTAGCTAGACAGAGCAAATTAAAAGCTAGACATTAAAATTAATGGAAGCCATGTTTTTTAATTCTTAACTTCCTCCAGATTCATTTTCAATTTACTTGTGGTTGCCTTTCCCTACCATTTACTTCAGTAAAAATGCTCCTATTTTTCTATTCTTTTTAAAAGTATTTATTTATTTTAAGGAGGGCACATGATGTGATGAGCACTGGGTGTTATACACAACCAATGGATTATTGAACACTGCATCTGAAACTAATTATGCACTATATGTTGGCTAATTGAATTTAAATTACAAAAGAAAAAAAATATTTATTTATTTACTTGTTTATTTATTTATTTTTGAGAGAGAAAGGAGCCTGAGCAGGGAGAGGTGCAGAGGGAGAAGGATATAGAGAACACCAAGCAGACTCCCCACTGAGTGTGGAGCCCAATGTGGACCTCAGTCCCATGACCCTGAAATCATGACCTAAGCCCAAACCAAGAATCTGATGCTTAACTGATTGAGCCACCCAAGCATCCTTATCTTCCTATTCTAAAGAAATTTTTCAGGGGTGCCTGGTTGGCTCAGTTAGTTAAACCTCTGACTCTTGATTTTGCCTCAGGTCATGATCTCCAGGTAGGGAGATAGAGCCCTGCCACAGGATCTATACCCAGCATGGAGTCTGCTTGTCAGTCTCTCTCCTCATCTGCCACCCACGCACCCCGGCTCACACTCACTCTGTTTCTCAAATTAATAAAATTTTAAAAAGCCTTTTTTAAAAGAAATTTTCCGACTTACATTGTCCCAAGTCCCCTCATACAGAAAAATGAAACTTATTTAAGATATAATATATTGAGAATGGGCTCTGATAATTATTATGTGCTAAAGGTGTTTGAGCAGGTAGGTGACATATATTAAAGAACAAGTTAAGAGTATGGGTATGAGCCAAGAGTTTGAATCAGGGAAATCAGATATCAGCAGTAAAGAAACCATGATGTAATTATCAGCTTAATTAATCCTGAGGCAATGAGAATGAGGAGGAAATAGTAAATTTAAGTCATATTTTAATAAATGACTTGGGTTAGATTTCACTATTCAGCTTCCTACTCTCTTACCTTCTCTGCCTTCCCCTCTTACATAATTCATAGTTGTTGCCCTTTGCATAGATATTGTTTAAAATGAACAGATAAAATAATAAAATGAAGAAAAATTCCAAGGGAAGAATAGCTAGTTCTTCATAGAGATTTAACCATTTCATATTCACATAGGTCTTAATTCTCCCTTACATATATATATTCATTAAAAAAAACCTGCCTTCTACTTTAGCCTCATCTTAAAATCTCAGGTCAGTAATTCAGATCTATCTTATTAAATGAAAATTTTATTTAATTCATCATCCAAAAGAGAACAACTGGGCTTCCCATTAGGAACTATATGTGCTCTAATGCATAGAATATATTCCTATATTAGCCAGATGAAATTTTATGTTACTCCAGGTTTATACATGTTCCAAAGCTAGGTAATGAGAACACTTATTTAATAGGAGTCATATTTACCCTCAGTTTCTTTTTCTTTATTTTATTTTGTGGATCTGTGACTTGGATATTAAAGGTGTGATAAACTATATATAAACCTGAGAAAGCTTAAGAACAACATATCTACATGATTTTTTTCAGGACTGAAATGGAACATTCCTCCATTTAATAGATCTTTGTTTTCTTTCTCATAAATAGAACCCAGGATGACTTCTCCTACAAAAGAGCCAAGTGATACAGCTGAGAATGATCTCAAAAATTCAGAAAATGAAGTTCCACATGAATGTAGTACAGATATAGAGCATTCATTTGCTGATTCTAGTATTATCTCTCATGTGGAAAACAACCCAATGAACAGGGAGCTAGACACACCGACCTCCCAGGAGCATGCTATTCTTCAAGCAGTAGAGGACAATGAGTTTGAAGTTGAGAAGACCCAAAAAGATCTTCAACAAGAACATTTAAAAGAAGAATCCCTTCTAATTCAGATCCCTATTCCTAGAAAATGTATTTTTCTCATGTCAGGATTAGGGAGAATTACCTATCTGAGTATCTCACTAGTAAAAAGTGATAAAAACAATCCTTTAACTAACAGAACAAGATTACACTCAGGGAAAGTGGGGGTGAAAACAAGTGATTTCTATAATAGCACCATAAATTACAAAATTCCTCTCCAACTCTCAATTTTGTGGAGAATCCCATTCATTAACAATCATGAGATAAGGAGAATGATTCTCCATCTGCTGTGTGGGAGACATTTCTCTCAGGCTGCAAGTTGTCAAAATACCTTTTTGGTAAAGCTAAAATATATAGCATTTCTTCCTCATCCAAATGTCCTCACCCATGGCGAGAAAGCCATAATATTTGGAAGACCTTTAAGGGTATACTACTACCATCCCCTCACTGAAAGAATGACATCAGGAAAATTGTACAAATCAACTGATGCTAAAGGGAAAGATGGATTCCATATGTTTGTGAGGACTGTATTCTACATCCCACAGTCCCAAATTGAAAATACACTTAATAGAAAAGCTTTTGAGGATCATTTGAGATCTCACGATAACATGAGGGTTGTGATCATAAGCACTGATGATGTTTGGAAATATTAATGTCCCATTTGTGGGAGTAATTTCAACAATTTTGCTGAATTTAGACAACATTCCTATAGCTTTCATAGGAATTAAGTCCAATTGAGATAGATTCATTTTAAAATTCAACTTTTAAATATTCATAACTTGATACCAAATTGAAAAAAAATGCATGAGTATAATTTTTAGTAGTGTTAGATGGAGTTGCAGAATGGAACACAAAATAATAGGATATATCAGAAAGGAACACCGTTGAGAAGAGAGGAACAACTCATAAGAAAACCTCTGTTACACTGTGCTATTACAAACAGATCAGTAAAATATCAAGGCCCTGATCTGTATTGAGAAAATGTTTGCACTTTTTTAACATCCATTTCTGTAGATAAGAATATTGTTACTATTATCAGATTCCAAGTTCACAGTATCCTGACAATGATAGCAAACAGATATTGGTAAGCTAGACAAAGTCCTACCAAGTGTTTCTAGAGACTCTGCTAAATTTAATATCTGAAATGAACGTTTTTCATAAATTCAATAAAAATCATTTTAAAGACATTGCAAGTTGCATTGTATGCTTACAACTAGATAAAAATTCTTGTGCCGAAAATTTTCAAATATTATAAATATGCTGTGTTTAAAATCAAAATAAAATTAAACTCATGAAAAGGAAGTAGTATAATAAAAGTAAAATAATTTGAGATAGAATTGAACAAATATTAAAATGCTAACATACAACTGTAATTATTGTTTTCTCAGATAGCTTCATCACCATTGCTTCATCACCACTATCACCACCCAAATTTAACATTCACCTTATTTGTATATGGACAAATGACCACATATATTTAAGGAGTTTACTATTTTGCTATTTGCAGCTCAAACTTCTGTACCTCTTATTTCCTTTGATCTGTATAGCCATAAGGATTAAAGATAGACACCGTAGCTATAGTTCTAAGTCAACTCATATTTATTGTTCACCCATTATGTGTGACTATGCTAGAGCATTGCATATATTAATCTTCACAATAATTTCACGTTTAAATTTTTATGGTAAAATTAAATGCATAAAAAGTTTCTAGGAAATTAAATTGTTTTCCTATTTAGTAAGTGCATACCATTATTATTCTATAATAAGACAATATAGCTGGAGTTTACTTTAATTGGAGGCTTGTTGCATATTACACCTTATTTAATAAGTATGTATGTATGTATGAAATAATATGTAGAATTTATTTAATCCATAGATATACTATATTACAGAAATTCTAAACTCTCATAAAGCAGAGGATATTTAGCCTATATCTAAGACTCATCAAATATTTTCATCTTCAGGTAAATTTGTTACTTCCAATTACAGTTATTCAATGTCAGCAATGAATTAATATGGACAATTATACTAATCAAGACAATTCAGGCAACTAAATCAAATTTCTCCATTTCTAAAATTACATGTTATTTAATTTTTATCTCATTTAAGTAAATGAGATACAAAATATAGTTTTACAAAGGTATAAGCCATCAGGGAATCCTTGGGTGGCTCAGTTAGTTAAGCATCTGCCTTTGGCTCAGGTCATGATCCCAGGATCCTGGGATCAAGTCCCACAACAGGCTCCTTGCTCAGCGGAAGCCTGCTTCTTTCTCTGTCTGCCCCTCTCCCTGCTTGTGCTCTCTCTGACAAATAAATAAATAAAATCTTAAAAAAAAGATATAAGCCATGAGGAAGATATCAATAAAAATAAAATAGAAAAAATATTTTCTGTTTTTCTGAAATTAAAGCAAAAATAGCAGTTATATTAAAAACAACTTTTATCACAAAAGCAGCTTTTATTACTGTCATTGTTATAATCTATACAATTCATATTTTAGCTAGTAAACCTCCATAAAGTTTGAAAACATAATTTAAATGCAGAACAGAGTAGTTAAGCTGGTTATTATTCACATTTTTGTCATAAATACAAAGGTTATCTATTGAGCTGAAATTTTAGAAATGACAAATGGAAATCAAATTAAGTTAGAGTAGTGAAGTCAGAAGAATCTAAAAATTCCTAGATACATCCCTCTCTAAGAGGCACTTGAAAGATATTCTCAATTTCTGTAGAGAGGGAAGGCAAACTTTTACCTAGAAAAAGATAAAAGAATACAATTTAATGTTTAAAAAGATTGAGTTTTCTGTTTTTAAAACTTACAAACTCATTCAATATCTCACAGGTGTACTTGACTTTCCTCAGAGATACAAGGCCAAACATGCATTTTGTTCCTTTATGATTGTGGAGTTATTCTTAGAAGATGTATTGTAAGCTGTAAGGGGTGACTGTGGAAGCAGCTGAAAAGTCAGCAGCGTTCCTGTTCTTGGGCTATTGAATGCAATAGCCTGGTACGAACAGGATCCCATCATCTCTTGGGGTAAGGCATAGATTAGGAGCTATAAAAGAAAGTAACCCTCAACTCCCCTTTCTGCCTCCGGCAATTGCTAGCACAAACATCCCGTTGCTCCCTTATCCTATGACTCCCTGTATGCTCTCTGGTAGGGGAGGGTGCAGGCCTACTTTCTGCCTTCAAGATAATTGCCATCTCTTTGTATTCCTTCCCCACGCTTTGATACATCTGTCATTGTTTTTCTGATAAAAAACAAAATAAAAGTTATGTGCAGAATTCAGCTTCTCCTACTCTCCCTTGCAGAGGCAGCCCTGCATGGTAGCTCAGATTGGTGTCTGAGAGCTTTGTTTCAGTGCGTGATGACAATGATTATATTAGTAATTTTCAGAATTCCTTTACAAAACATTTTATTTTAAAGTATATGTATAGGATAATACCTTTACTTCATATATACACAGTAACAAGCATCTATAATAATAGATTACATTAACCAGCAAATTATATAGTCAACACAGAGTAGAATACAATTTTAGAATAAATAAACTTATAGAACTCTGAAGATAACAGCCTTTTACTCTTTGAATGTTCTTGAACTTCGACTAGTTAGAATTTAACATTATATTACCATATTGTATTTCAAAATTGTGTCTTAAAACAAAGTTTTCTATTTGCCTCATATTATTTATCTGTCATCAATATGTTGGATATTTTCTTGTAAGTTATGTTTTAGACATATTAAATATAACAATTCTAAGTCTTTGAAAGAATCAAACTGAATCAAATGTGTGGTAATAATTTTATTTTAGTTTATGCAAGACATTTTAAGTGTTAAATTGAAAGCATGAAAAATATTCTGAAGAATCTTCTAAAATTACAACAGAAGTGAATTCTCAAATAATATTTTATTTTATTCACACTTTCAATGGGCATATTTAGTATGTAATACCATTTTTTTTGGTCAGAAACAATCTGAGATGACTCACTCAATATAAATAAATGGGCTGAGAGTATAGGTTTTCCAGATGTCTGATTTTGGATTTGTTCTTGCATCATAGTTTGGAGATGAAAGCCCCCAAACTGCAGATTTATACGCTAAGAATCCAGCACTATAGTCATCCATATTTAATAAAACTGATTTCAATGTCAAGCAGACTTTTATTATTCAAATCTCATGTACATAATAAATCGTATATTTAAATAAAATGTAGACAGCAGTTATTTGTTCAATTGTCAATTTGAAATACAAATTACTTATTTTATTAATTAAATCATTATATTAAAATCAGCTTACAAATTTTATAAAGTTTGACTATTATGATGCTAACTGTTCTTAAACAATTTTATAAACTCTCATTTTTAAAAGGAAAACTTGGGTAATAATTATCTAAATTTATTTCATCTAGTAACTAGCTAAGAAAAATAGGGTATTTATTGTACAATAAAATAATGGTTAAAATTATCTATATATTTGATAAAGAACAATTAACTGGTTCTTACTATATTCTAGTTATCTAGGCTGAAAAAATAGGGGTATTAGCTTATGGTTTAAATGTGTAAATATCAAACTTTTTTGGGTTCACTTAGGCTATGGTAGCAATAGGGGGATTATTATTATTATTATTATTACGTTTGTTTAGAGAACATAAGCTCCATGTCTATGTCTTGTGAAGAGGCACTTAGGGCTTTTCTTCATAGCTTTTCACATATATGTATATAGCAAACAACCTTGGAAGCCAGAAATAGCATCTCCCTCCAGAGCAGAGGGTAGGTTAAGTTTCTTTCCTAACCATAGTGACAAACATAATGTATCTCTCAAAAGCAAAGGATGCGCAAATTTGCAAGCAGTCCTCTTTTGAGTTTGGGAGTTTCCTAATTTGAGGTTCCTCGCTTATAACATAAACCCACTGTGTGCACAATATCTATCGGTGTTACCTTGCATCACCCCTATGTGACTTGGGAAACAAGGGGATACAGTGGAAATATAAAACTTATGTTGCCTGCTGTAATATGACTAATAGTGCTTTGTCTCTGACCCAGGAGTCTTGTGTCTTTTGCCAGTATTGATGAATATGTAGTTGGCCAACTTTATAGTTTTGAAGCAGGATAAAATAAATAGATCTTGATATATGAAAGAAAGCTGGGTGAACGGTCCTTGCTAACCAATTTTTTTTCACTTCAAATTTTGTTATTTTTTAACTGACAACTTTTATTTACTCAATAGACTCAAAGCACAACATTGTTGAAAGCTTAACATTAACTGGGATAAAGTATTTGTATGAGTGTGTGGATAAACACAGCTTAATGAAAGAAACATTGGGATAATTTAGGAGTTTACCATTCTAATCTTCACCAGAAACTACTTCTATGAATGAAATAAGTTATATATCTGTTACTGCTTCTAAATCTGTACCTATAGAATATGAATATGATTTAATCCTCACTAAATCAAATATTAGAAAACACTATCTGTATCTGGATATTCTGATGTCTATACACAATCTTTCTCAGTAATTTCTAGAGGTATCTGGCAGTCAGAATAAGAACAATAACACAAGAGACTATGGACTCTGAGAAACAAACTGAGGGCTTCAGAGGGGAGGGGGTGGAGGAATGGGATAGGCTGGTGATGGGTAGTAAGGAGGGAACGTATTGCATGGTGCACTGGGTGTTATATGCAACTAATGAATCATGGAACTTTACATCAAAAACCAGGGATGTACTGTATGGTGACTAACATAACATAATAAAAAATATTATTATAATAAAAAAAGAACAATAACAAAAACAGAGCAAAGAAGAGATTTGTATTATTTAATAAGAAACCTTATCAATAGCGTCACCTGGGTGGCTCAGTCATTAAGTGTCTGCCTTTGGCTCAGATCATGATCCCAGAGTCCTGGGATTGAGCCCCACATTGGGCTCCCTGCTCAGCGGGAAGCCTGCTTCTCCCTTTTTCACTCCCCCTGCTTGTGTTCCCTCTCTCGTTGTCTTTTTCTGTCAAATAAGTGAATAAAATCTTTTAAAAAAGTTATGGAATTGCCCAGATTTGGTACAAGTAGGAAACAGCTTTCTTCCACTTAACTCTTCATTCTACTCCCACCTGTGGCTCCTCTAAGGAAGGAATGGAGAAAAGAGAGTTTGGAGTTGGTGTTGTTTATGTTTCTCTTTTTTTTTAATTTTATTTATTTATTTATTTAATGGTTTTTTAAATAATTTTTTATTATGTTATGTCAACATACAGTACATCGCTAGTTTTTGATGTAAAGTTCAATGATTCATTATTTGCATATAACACCCAGTGCACCATGCAATATGTGTCCTCTTTAATACCCATCACCAGCCTATCCCATTCCCCCACCCCCCCCTCCCCTCTAAAGCCCTTAGTTTGTTTTCCAGAGTCCATAGTCTCTCATGGTTCATTCCCCCTTCTGTTTACCCTCCTTTCTTCTTCCCTTTCTTCTCCTATTGATCTTCCTACTTCTTATGTTCCATAAATGAGTGATACCATATGATAATTGTCTTTCTCTGCTTGACTTATTTTGCTTAGCATTATCTCCTCCAGTCCCTACTTGTACCAAATCTGGGCAATTCCATAACTTGCAAAATTTACATTTGCATTTAAAGACCGTTTCAATAATATTCTATGCACAATAAGTAGCTTACAGAATCCAATAAAAATTAAATAATATTATCTTATTCATTCATCTGTCCATTTGTTCATTCATTCAATAAATATAGATGTAGGGTTACTTTTGCCAGGCAAGTGGTAGGATCTGAGAATTCAGCAATATAAAGTTCTTAACCTTCATAGAGCTTACATTCTAGTGTTGGGGACAGATAAAAAAGATAAATACATAATTAAGTATCAGAGGGAAGTGCACAAATGAAAATAAACATGTATTTTCTGATACCTAAAAAACCAAATCTTTAAAAAAAAAACCCTAATTAATAAAGAGTAGAGAAAATCAGAGTTTCAAAATTAATGCCAAAGTTTGAAATATTATGTTAATATCTTTCATACTGCATGGTATTTTTTATCTTTACTAAGTATTGGGAAGTATATCCTTCTAAAGAGTTATTCATAATGTTTTATTGTAGCCAATATTCACTTCTCAATAAAGGTGTTATAATTTAAAATATCATTGCATAAATAGCATAAAGTACATGCAATGTATGTAAATGTGAAACTATAGTTGTACTGTAGCAATATTTAAAAATTTTTTTTAAAGATTTTATTTATTTATTTGACAGAGAGACAGCCAGCGAGAGAGGGAACACAAACAGGGGAGTGGGAGAGGAAGAAACAGGCTCCCAGCAGAGCAGTGAGCCCGATGCAGGGCTCAATCCCAGGACCCTGGGATCACGCCCTGAGCTGAAGGCAGATACTTAACAACTGAGCCACCCAGGCACCCCTAAAATTCTTTTTCTTAAAAGGTAATTATATCAGGGCACCTGGCTGGTTCAGTTGGTAGAACATGTGACTCTTGATCTCAAGGTCATGAATTCGAACTCTACATCAGGTGTAAAGATTACTTAAAAATAAATTAACTGAGGGCTTTAAAGGGGAGGGGGTGGGGGACTGGGATAGGCCGGTGATGGGTATTAAGGAGGGCACGTATTGCATGGTGCATTGGGTGTTACACACAAGTAATGAATCATGGAACTTTACATAAAAAATTTGGGATGTACTGTATGGTGACTAACATAATAATAAAAATTATTATTAAAAAAATAAATAAATTCTTGGGGTAAAAAAGGTAATTATATCAACATACAGCATGGAGTAAGAACAACAAATACAAACTTTCAATGTATTCTCTAGGAGACTCCAAAATGGCAGAGGAGAAGGAGACCTTAGTTTTCTCTGGTCCTAGGAATTCAACTAGACAGCTATCAAATCATCCTGAAAAGCTGCAAACTCATCCAGAGATCTAAGGAACGAATAGCTGCAACTTTACAAATAGAAAAATGAATTCTTTCTGCAAGGTAGGAGGTGCAGAGAAATGAATCCAAGGCAATATATGGGAAGATGGAGGGAGGGAACCTCTATAAGCCAGCTACCAGAAAGTGATATAGCCATGGAGCACAAAATCAGAACTTTTAGAAGTCTGCTTCTGTGGGGGACATCCCTGCCTGAAAGGTGCTCAGGTGGCAAAGTGGGATGGAATCCTAGGTGGGACAGTGTGGTCTCAGGATCTCCAAGGTAATCGAAAGACCTGGGGTACCTGAGCACAGCAGAGTTCCTAGGCATGGGAGGGGAGAAGCTGGCTGCAATCAGTAAGCACAGGAGTGGGCTCTCAGCTCCGAGTTACCATAAACTGCAAACCACAGAACGTTTCCGGTGACAGCTCCCTAAGGAGGGGCCCAATAAGCGGCAAAACCTGTGAGACCCCCCCTTACTCCTCTGGGAGTGCACTACAGGAGTTTACAGGGTTTGGATACTCAAAAGAGGGTCACGTACCTGAGAGAGAAACACTTGGTCACAGACTGGGTGAGCACAGAGTGTGGACAGAAACCAGGGAGACAAGAGTGATTAACTGGTTTTCCCTGAGGGTGCACTGAGAAGTGGAGCCCTGTGCTCTCAGCTATGGGGCTGGAGATTGGGAGGCTGCCATTTTCATTCTCATCCTCTAAAGCAGTGATGAAAGCCTTCAGGTAACAGAAGCCACACAGAGCAATCTGAACCAGATTACTTAGCCTGGCCACCTGACAAGAAACAGAAAACACAGATGTTTTCACTTTCTCTACTTATCACATAAATCTTATTCTCATTTTACCAGAGAAAGGGGATCTGTTTGCTTCTTCTCTGCCACTGTCTGTCAGGAGATAAATAAACTCACTGTTAGGAAAAGATTAAAACCATTAAAATTGTTAATTTCAAGTCAATTTTAGGAGTTTACTAAGAAACTTTTGAACTCTTAACACTGGTAAATAGTAATGAAGAATTAGAAAATTTTCAGATAATTTTACTCTATACATGCAATTATTCCCTGCTCCTTTGTTTAAAGTACATTGTGGGATTATTTGTAATTACTCATATATTTCTTCTTTCCTTCTTTCCTTCCTATCTTCCTTCCTTCCTTTTTCTTTTTTCTTTTTAGAGAGAGAAAGAGAGAGAGATTGGAGGGGGGAGGGGCAGAAGGAGAGTGAGAGGAAGAGAGAGAATTCCAGGCAGGCCCCACACGCAATGTGGAGCCCAATGTGGGGCTTGATCTCAAACCCTGAGATTATGACCTGAGACAATTAATTAAAACAGTAGCACCAGAAATCAGTGATAGAAAAAAATGTGCGCAGATGGGAGTGAAGAAAGAAATTGCAATTTATAAATACCAGTGATCTATAAAATTACTATGATTTGGTTTACAAATAATAATGTGCATTTCAAATATCTATAATGATATCTCTTAATGAAAACTATGTAGAGCACTCAAGTTTTACTACCTAAAACAATCTAATATGAAATTGGATTTATAAAATATTTTGATAGGCTATAATATTGTGTTAAAAACAGAAATGCCCTATAATTTGAACAACAGAATTATCAATTCTAAAACTTACATAGTTCAGTAATGTCAGAAAAAAATAAATATTCAAGAATAGTTTGTAAAAAAGAAACTATGCATACTATATTTACCATTTTTCCAATAAAATAATATATTTCAGGTAACAACATTGGAATGGTACAATTTATACAAAATACAGAATTAAGTACATAAAGAATGAGTTTCTAGGGGTGCCTGGGTGGCTTGGTCATTAAGCATCTGCCTTTGGCTCAGGGTGTGATCCCAGAGTCCTGGGATCAAGCCCCACATTGGGTTCCTCCGCTGGGAGCCTGCTTCTTCATCTCCCACTCCCCCTGCTTGTGTTCCCACTCTCTCTGGCTGTCTCTCTCTCTGTCAAATAAATAAATAAAATCTTTTTAAAAAAAGAATGAGTTTCAAAGACTAATTTTATTAATATTCCTTTTTCAATGCTATAACAGAATTTCATTTATAACAAAATGTTCTCAGCTAGTGATATTATTTTATTTTGAATTATGAGAATTTTTTATACTATGTGTTTATATATTCAATATTTATATATTCAAATTTAATATTATAGTTTCATTACCTAATAGGAAAAAATCCACAGGTTATGAAATATTCTGAGAAAGGATTAAAATCTTTTCTTCAGTTTTAAATACAAAGAGATGTCTAATGACATATATCCATATTGCTTCAGGCTTAGCTTCCAAATCACAGCTATTGCTCTGTAACTCAAAGCCACTGGTTAACACTTCTATTTTCCTTGCCTGTAAAGCTATAAACTTCAATCCTGCAATGACTCCTTGATGAAATATGTGAGTAATAATGAGGTCATAAGAAATTTAAGTTAAATTATTAATTTAAAAGGAAAAGTAATGAGAGTTGCAAGGGACATACCCCATATTTTTAAAAGAAAATATGAGAGATATAAATATCAGAGATATAAACCTAGACTTTAGCCTCTAGTCATGCAGTAATGAAACCCCTGACATTACAAATACATTTATTTTATAGCTGTTCTCACTCATAATAGGTTCTTCAAAATGTTCATTGCAGATCACAAATAAGCTGTAAAACATTCTTTTGATATTTACTGCCAAAAAGTAAGAAGGATGTTAGAAAGATATATAAATATAAGGATATTTATAATCTGGTGACATGTGGAAAGAGTATTCACAGCTCATTCACAGAATAAAAAATTTATATATAGGGGTGCTAACTCTTGATTTTGGTTCAGGTCATGATCTCAGGGTCCTAGGATCAGGTCCCACATTGGGCTCTGCACTCAGCAGGGAGTCTGAGGATTCTTTCTCCTTCTGCCCCTCCCCCACTCTCTCTCTCTCTATCTCAAATAAATAA
Organism: Ursus americanus; assembly: GCF_024610735.1. Taxonomy (NCBI): domain Eukaryota; kingdom Metazoa; phylum Chordata; class Mammalia; order Carnivora; family Ursidae; genus Ursus; species Ursus americanus. The sequence goes on along the minus strand of NC_142164.1, from coordinate 52,399,866 downwards.
ATAAATCTTTAAAATTTTATATATAAATGCTTGGTTGGAATACACTTGTGGGCAGGCGGGCAGGCACACAGGCAAGCAAAGGTCCACTTGCTTGGGGCTGGCTGAAAAAAACTGAGGTTTGTTTTGCAAGGACATGAGAGGAAACAAGTAGTATCTTATTCCTGGAAGTTTTCTACTGGCTATCATCCTGTGAATCCATCCAAGTTATTTTTGATATCATTCAATTCTCTATAGAAGTAATTTTATTACCTTTTAAAAATACAATTCATCAAACATTATTATTATTATTTTCCATTATATATTTTAAGTGCTTGCTCATGCTGCTTAATTGGCAGTTGATACTGTTGGAATTATAGAAATAGATTTTTATTATAGTTGGTTATAACTCAGTAATTTTTCAGAATTACTTATATGATGGTAGTCATAGCTTATATGACGGTAGTCCAGACTGGTATAGTTATTTTGGATTAGATTATATTTCTAATCTTTCTTGTATATGAATTCATCAATTACTGAATGAGATCTTGACAATTTGCAGATTAGATCTTGAGCAAGGACTGAGCAGGATATTCTGAGGCTTTTCTCAATCTCAAAAGATACCTCCCCCCACACACATACACAGCAGGAGGTAACATACTGGTTGATAAGACACCTTAGCAACCCCCAAAGTATCAAGAAGTGGACATTATTGTTTCCAAAATGAGTGGTACATATGTCGAAAAACTAAAAAAAAAAAAAAATCAAAATCACATGATCATATCAATAAATTCAGAAAAAGGCATTTCACAAAATCCAACACCCATTTATGACAAACTCTCAGTAAACTAAGAATAGAAGGGGCCTTTCTCAATTTAAAGGAACACTTACAAAAACCCTACATCTAACATCATAGTTAATGCTGAGAAACTTGAAGCTTTCCCACTAAGGTCAGGTACAAGGAAAGGATGAACACTCCCACCACTCATTTTTAACATCACACTGGAAGTGCTTGCTAATGCAAAAAAAGGAAAGAAAGAAAATAAAAGGTATACAGACAGGGAAGGAAGATATAAAACTGTCTTTGTTTGAGGATGACATGATTGTCTACATAGAAAATTTGAAAGAATCAACAAAAAAACTAGGTGGGGAGTTAAGATGATGGAGTAGTAGGAGACCCTTATGTTTGCCTGGTCCCATGAACAAGGCTAGATAATTATCGAATCGTTCTGAACACCTAGGAAATTGATTTGAAGACAGAAAGAATAAACTGCACAACTAGAGAGAGAAAAGAGGTCACATCATGAAAGGTAGGAGAGGTTTGAAGATGTGGGAGATGTGATACAGGATAAAAGAATCATGAGTGCTGTGGAGGGGAGGGAATCCTGATCATGGAAAGAGGAGAGAGAGAAACAGAGAGAGAAAAAGCAGCACACAGGGGATTGCACAAGAAAACCACTTTCACAAAACCATTGACTGGGGAAATGAGAGGGGCTGATTATTGCAAGTTTTTATAAGCAGTGGAGCTGAAGGTCTGAAATTTTAGAGGTCCACAACATCACTGGGGTCATACCAGGTGGGTATAGTGATGCTCCTGTGGAAGAAAAGGGCAGAGGCCCGGGAGTGGACAGTATGTTCTGAGGATCTCCTGGGTCATTCTGGGAGAAACAGTTCCCCTTCTTGGAGTGCATTTGGAAGATGTGATACTGCCTCTCAGAGTACAAAAGAGCTGGCAGACACCATTGCACTGGCCCCTGCATTAGCACATGAGCAAAGATGTCTGCTTTTTGCTGCACTTTCCATAAACTCCAAGGCCCTGCATGTTTGTGCATTTGCCCCTCTGGGACAAATCTGCACCAGCCACAGCATGACAAGACATTCCCCCAGAGGACCAGCCACAACACAAGACCCTCCCCCAGAAGATCAAGTCCTCTGTCTCTGTCTGTCTCTGCACATCAGATCTTAAAATTTGGAGTTTTGAAACCCTGCCATGTGCCTGAGATAAAACACAGAAGCACCACACCAGGATTCCGGTTCCAAGATGGCGGAGGAGCAGGAGAACTAAAGTTCATCTGGTCCCAGGAATTCAGCTAGAGAGATAACAAACCATTCAGAATACCTATGAGCACAACTGGAGAATGAAGAAAAGAGTAGCAGAAACTCTATGAACAGAAAAGTGACCACCTTCGGCAAGGAGGAGAAAAGCTAGAGGAGGAGTAGGGGACCACTTTCTCAGCTGGTCCCCTGAGTTGAGCTGGATATCTACCGGACCATCCTGAAAACCCACGGAATCAGCCTGAGACGCAGGAAGATACATCTGGATCTCTACAAATGAACATCTCCAGGGCTGAATATTGAGGTACGAAGTGGGGAGCCATGAATCTGAGCACAGATATCAGAAGATAAATGGAAGGGGGAGGGAGCCACTGTGGTCGGGCGCTGGGAAGCAGTAGCCACTTGCACTGGGGAGCAGGCTGGACTCGTGGACCGACACCCATGAGAAAGCAGACTGAGACGGTGAGCCTGGAACACACTTGCGACCAGAATGAAAATCGGAGCTCCGGAGCACTCACTGGGACCAGAATAAAACAGGGAGCTTGGGGGCACACACGGGCCAAACTGAAAACCAGAACTCCGGAGCGCTCACTGGAACCGGACTGATACCGGGAGCTCGGGAGCATGTATGCGACCAGACTGAAAACCAGCGCTCTGGAGCACACAACAGCCACACTGAAATAGGGAGCTCCAGAGCGTGCACTGGAAATGGGGGGGGGGGGCTGGCGGTGTTAGAAGCACAAAGGACAGAGATGTGCTGGCCCTGGAAGTGAGGGCTGGGAGAACGGCTGTGGAGCACACAACCCAGGACATTGAAGGGTTTTTACCAGCACATACAGAAACAGAGTTAAAGTGGCCGAGAGAGCTCAGTGGAAAGCGGACTGCGATCTCTCTGTTCCGAGACACAGGCTAGGATTCGGCCACTGCTGCTCTGACTCTCAGAATTCTGAGTCACAGAAAACCACCAGGGAAAGCCCCAAGACAACAAAAGCCTGGAAATACAGGTTCACATTGTGCCCATCCCCATCACCCCTTGCAGGGGACAGGGCAACTCTACCCAAACAGGGTTGCCTGAGTATCAGTGCAGCAGGACCCTCCCCCAGAAGGCAGGCTGAAAAATCAAGAAGCCCACATCCCTAAGGTCCCTATAAAACAAGTGCACACTGCCTGGGTCCTGGTCAATAATTTGGGCTCTGGGCATCCTTGCAACCTCTCCTCATCAGAATGATGATGAGGAGAAATCCCCCCCAGCAAAGAAAAGATAATGAGTCTGTGGCTTCTGCCACAAAACTGATGGATATGGATATAACCAAATTAACAGAAATGGAGTTCAGAGTAACAATGGTCAAGATGATGTGTAGGATTGAAAAAAATATTAATGAAATTATTAACAAGAATATAGAATCTATAAGGTGGAAATGAGAGTGAATCTGGCAGAAATTAAAATTGCTATCAATCAAATGCAGTCTAAACTAGACGTTCTGATGGCCAGGGTAAATGAGGCAGAAGAGTGAATTAGTGAATTGGAGGATGGGATGGTAGAAGAGAAAGTTAAAACAGAAACTTGGCTCAAAAAAATCCAATCACAAGAATGTAGATTACGGGAGATTACTGACTCAATGAAATGTTCCAATGTCAGAATCGTCGGCATCCCCAAGGGGTTGGAGAAAGAGAGAGGTCTAGAAGAGATATTTGAATGAATTGTAGCTGAGAACTTCCCTAATCTGGCAAAGGAAACAAGCATTCACGTCCAAGAGGCAGAAAGGACCCCTCCCAAGGTCAGTGAGAAGAGACTTACACCACATCACGTCATGGTGCAATTCACAAATATTAGATCCAAGGATACAGTCTTGAAAGCAGTGAGGGGGAAGAAAATCCTTACGAACAGAGGAAAAATATCAGAATAATGTCAGACCTGTCTACAGAGACCTGGCAGGCTAGGAAGGGTTGGCAGGGTATTTTCAAAGCTCTATCTGAGAAGAACATGCAGCCAAGGATCCTTTATCCAGCAAGGCTGTCATTCAGAATTGATGGAGAGATAAGGACCTTCCAGGATCGGCAGAAACTGAAGGAATCTGTAACTGCCAAACCAGCCCTACATGAGATATTAAGGGGGGTTCTATACAAGTAAAAAGGCCCCAAGAGTGATACAGAACAGAAATTTACAATCTATAGAAACCAACACTTCACAGGCAACATGACATCATTAAAATCATATCTCTCAATAATCACTCTCAATGTGAATGGCCTAAATGCTCCCATAAAAGGCCACAGGGTTGCAGATTGGATAAAAAGACATGACTCATCCATTTGCTGTCTACAAAAGACTCATCTTGAACCTAAAGATACATCCAGACTGAAAGGGAAGGGATGAAAAACCATTTTTCATGCCAATGGACCACAAAAGAAAGCTGGGGTAGCAATTCTCATATAAGACAGATTAGATTCTAAACTAAAGACTGTTGTTAGAGGTACAGAAGGACACTATATTATTCTTAAAGGATGTATCCAACAAGTGGATATGACAATTATAAATATCTATGCCCCCAACAGGTGAGCAGCTAGTTACAGAAGCCAACTCTTAACCAGAATAAAGAAACATATAGATAACAATACATTAATAGTAGGGGAACTCAACATTCCACTCTCAGCAATACACGGATCACCTAAGCAGAAAATCAACAAAGAAACAAGAGATTTGAATGCCATACTAGAACAGATGGACCATATATATATATGGAACACTACAACCCAGAAAAACAGAATACTCATTCTTTTCGAAGGCACATGGAACGTTCTCCAGAATAGACCATATACTGGGTCACAAAACAGGTCTCAACCGATACCAAAAGACTGAAATTAGTCCCTGCATATTTTCAGACCACAGTGCCTTGAAACTGGAACTCAATCACAAGGAAAAATTTGGAAGAAACTCAAACACTTGGAAACTAAGAACCATCCTGCTCAAGAATGATTGGGTAAACCAGGAAATTATAAATCAGTTTAAACAAGTTTTGGAGACCAATGAAAATGAAAACACATCAGTCCAAAGCCTATGGGACACTGCAAAGGTGGTCCTAAGGGGAAAATACATAGCCATCCAAGCCTCACTCAAGAGAATAGAAAAATCTAAAATGCAGTTTTTACATTCTCACCTCAAGAAGCTGGAACAGGAACAGAAGAACAGGACTAACCCACATATGAGAAGGCAGGGGATCAAGATTACAGCAGAGATCAATGAAATAGAAACCAGGAGCACAGTAGAGCAGATCAACAGAACTAGAAGCTGGCTTTTTGAAAGAATAAATAAGATCGATAAGCCACTGGCCAGAGTCATTCAAATAGAGAAAGAATCCAAATTAATAAAATTATGAATGAAAGGGGAGAGATCACAACCAACACCAATGAAATAGGAAGGATCATTAGAAACTTTTATCAACAGCTTTATGCCAATAAATTAAACAACCTGGAAGAAATGGATGCCTTCCTGGAAAACTATAAACTACCAAGACTGAAACAGGAAGAAATTGATTTTTTAAACAGACTGATTAATTATGAAGAGATTGAAGCAGTGATCAAAAACCTCCCAAAAAACAAGAGTCCAGGGCCTGATGGATTCCCTGGGGAATTGTACCAAACATTCAAAGAAGAAATAATACCTAGTCTCCTGAAGCTGTTTCAAAAAATAGAAAGAACGAAAACTACTAAATTCATTCTATGAAGCCAGTATTACCTTGATCCCCAAACAAGGCAATGACCCCATCGAAAAGGAGAATTATAGACCAATTTCCCTGATGAATATGGACCCAAAAATTCTCAAAAATATCTTAGCTAATAGGATCCAACAGTACATTAAAAGGATTAGCCATCATGACCAAGTGGGATTCATCCCTGTGATGCAAGCTTGGTTCAACATTCACAAATCGATCAGCTGATAGATCATATCAACAAGAAAAGAGTGAAGAATCATATGATCCTTTTGGGGCGCCTGGGTGGCACAGCGGTTAAGCGTCTGCCTTCGGCTCAGGGCGTGATCCCAGCGTTATGGGATCGAGCCCCACATCAGGCTCCTCCGCTATGAGCCTGCTTCTCCCTCTCCCACTCCCCCTGCTTGTGTTCCCTCTCTCGCTGGCTGTCTCTATCTGTGTTAAATAAATAAATAAAATCTTTAAAAAAAGAAGGATCATATGATCCTTTCAATTGATGCAGAAAAAGCATTTGACAAAATACAGCATCTTTTCCTGATTAAAACCCTTCAGAGTCTAGGGATAGAGGATACATTCCCCAATTTCATAAAACCATCTATGAAAAGCCTACAGCGAATATCATTCTCAATGGGAAAAGCTGAAAGCCTTTCCCCTAAGATCAGGAACACGACAAGGATGCCCACTCTCGCCATTGTTATTCAACAGAATACTAGAAGTCTTTGCAACAGCAATCAGACAACAAAAAAGGATAAAAGGTATCCAAATCGACAAAGAAGAAGTCAAACTGTCTCACTTCGCAGAGGACATGATACTGTATATGGAAAACCCAAAAGCCTCCACCCCCAAACTATTAAAACTTATAGAGCAATTCAGTAATGTGGCGGGTCACAAAATTAATGCTCAGAAATCAGTTGCACGTCTATACACAAACAATGAGACTGAAGAAAGAGAAATTAGGGAATCCATTCCATTTACAATAGCACCAAAAGTCATACGCTATCTCGGAATTAACTTAACCAGAGACATAAAGGATCTATATTCTAGAAACTACAAATCACTCTTGAAAGACATTGAAGAAGACACAAAAAGATGGAAAAATATTCCATGCTCATGGATCGGAAGAATTAACATACTTAAAATGTCTATGCTACCCAGAGCAATCTACACTTTCGATGCCATCCTGATCAAAATATCAATGACATTTTTCAAAGAACTGGAACAAACAGCCCTTAAATTTGTGTGGAACCAGAAAAGGCACCGAATCGCCAAGGAATTGTTGAAAAGGAAAAACAAAGCTGGGGGTATCACATTGCCGGATTTTAAGCTATACTACAGAGCTGTGATCACCAAGACAACATGGTTCTGGTACAAAATCAGACACATAGACCAATGGAACAGAATAGAGAACCCAGAAATGGATCCTCGGCTCTATGGGCAACTAATCTTTGACAAAGCAGGAAAAAACATCCAATGGAAAAAAGACAGTCTCTCCAATAAATGGTGCTGGGAAAATTGGACAGCTATATGCAAAAGAATGAAACTTGACCACTCTCTCACACCATACACAAAGATAAACTCCAAATGGATGAAAGACCTCGATATGAGACAGGAATCTATCAAAATCTGAGAGGAGAACATAGGCTACAACCTTTATGACATCACCAGAGCAAATTTTGTCATGACAAATCTCCAAAGGCAAAAGAAACAAAAGAAAAAATGAACTTGTGGGACTTCATCAAAATAAAAAGCTTCTGCACAACCAAGGAAACAGTCAAAAAAACTAAAAGGCAGCCCATGGAATGGGAGAAGATATTTTCAAACGACACTACAGATAAAAGATTAGTATCCAAGATCTACAAAGAACTTCTCAAACTCAATACGTGGGAATCAAATAATCAAATCAAAAAAGTGGGCAGAAGATATGAACAGACACTTCCAATGAAGACATACAAATGGCTAACAGACACATGAAAAAATGTCCAAAACCATTAGCCATCAGGGAAATTCAAATCAAAACCACTTTGAGATACCACCTTATGCCAGTTAGAATGGCAAAAATGGACAAGGCAGAAAACAACAAACATTGGAGAGAATGTGGAGAATGGGGATCCCTCTTACACTGTTGGTGGGAATGCAAATTGGTACAGCTACTTTGGAAAACTGTTTGGAAGTCCTTTAAAAAGTTAAAAGTTGAGCTACACTATGTTCTAGCAATTGCACTACTGGGTATTTACCCCATAGATACAGATGTAGTGAAGAGAAGGGCCATATGCACCCCAATGTGCATAGCGGCATTGTCCACAATAGCTAAATTGTGGAAGGAGCCGAGATGCCCTTGAACAGATGACTGGATTAAGAAGATGTGGTCTATATATACAATGGAATATCACTCAGCCATCAGAAAGAATGATTAGCCAAAATTTGCTGCAACATGGACTGGCCTGGAGGAAGTTATGCTAAGTGAAATAAGTCAAGCAGAGAAAGACAATCATATGGTTTCACTCATTTATGGAACATCAGAAATAGGAAGATCGGTAGGAGAAGGAAGGGAAGAATGAAGGCGGGGTAAACAGAAGGGGGAATGAACCATGAGAGACTGTGGACTCTGGGAAACAAACTGAGGGCTTCAGAGGGGAGGCAGGTGGGGGATTGGGATAGGCCGGTCATGGGTATTAAGGAGGGCACATATTGCATTGTGCACTGGGTGTTATATGCACATAATGAATCATGGAACATTTTATCAAAAACTGGGCTTGTACTGTATGGTGTCTAATATAACAAAATAAAAATTATAAAAATAAATAAATAAATATGCAATTACTGTAAAAAATAAAACTATAGAACACGTATGAAAGAAATTGAAGATGACACAAAGAAATGGAAAAAACATTCCATGCTTACGGATTGGAAGAACAAATATTGTTAAAGTATCTATACTACCCAAAGAAATGTACACACTTAGTGGAATCCATGTACCCAATACCACCAGCATTTTTCTCGTACTTAGAACAAGCAATCTAAACTTTGTATGGAACCAGAAAAGACTCCAAATCATCAAAGCAATCTTCAAAAAGAAAAACAAATCTGAAGGCATCATAAGTTTGGACTTCAAGCTGTAGTACAAAGCTGTAGTCAACAAGACAGTATGGTACTGGCACAAAAACAGGCATATAGATCAAGGGAGCAGAATAGAAAACCTAGGAATGGACCTACAACTATACGGTCAACTACTGTTCTATAAAGCAGGAAATAATATCCAGTGGAAAAAGGATACTTTCTTTCACAAATGTTGTTGGAAAAACTAGACAGCAACATGCAGAAGAATGAAACTAGATCACTTTCTTGCACCATTCAAAAATAAATTCAAAATGGATGAAATACCTAAATATGAAACAGGAAACCATCAAAATTCTAGAGGAAAACACAGGCAGCAACAACTTTGACCTTTTCTATAGCTACTTCTTTCCAGACATGACTCTGGAGTCAAGGGAAACAAAGTAAAAATAAGCTCTTATGACTTCATCAAGATAAATGTTTCTGCACAGCAAAGGAAACAATTAACAAAAGTAAAGGGCAGCCTACAGAAAGGTAGAAGATATTTGTAAATGAAATATCTGATAAAGCATTAGTATCCAAAATCTATAAAGAAAATATCAAACTCAACACCCAAAAAACAAATAATCCATTTAAGAAATGGGCAGAAGACATGAATAACATTTTTCCAAAGAAGACATCCAGATTGCCAATAGACCCGTGACAAAATGCCCAACATTACTCATCATCAGGGAAATACAAATAAAAACCATGATGAGATATCACCTGAAACCTGTCAGAGTGGCTAAAATTAACAACACAGGAAACAACAGATGTTGGTGAGGGTGTGGAAAAAGCGGAACCTTCTTATATTGTTGGCGGGAATCCAAACTGGTTCAGCCACTCTGGAGAACAGTATGGAAGTTCCTCAAAAAGTTAAAAATAGAACTGCTATACGCCAGCAATTGCACTATTGGGTATTTACCCAAAGGATACAAAACTATCAATTCAAAGTGTCAAATGTACCCTGATCTTTATAGCAGCATTATCAATAATATTCAATATATAGAAGGAGCTAAAATCTCCATCAACTAATGAATGAATAAAGAAGATGTAGTATATGTGTGTGTGTGTATATATATCGCTAGAATGTAGTATGCTAAGAGATATAAGTCAGTCAGAGAAAGACAAATAACATGATTTCACTCATTTGTGGAATTTAAGAAACAAAACAGATGTACATAAGTGAAGAGAAAAAAAAGAGAAGCAAAGCATAAGAGACTCAACTGTACAGAAAAAAACTGAGGACTGATGGAGGGGAGATGAGTGGGGGATGGGCCAAATGGATGATGGATATTTAGGGGGACACTTGTTGTGTTGAGCACTGGGTTTATATGTAAGTCATGAATCACTAAATTCTATTCCTGAGACCAATATCATAGTATATGTTAAATCAATAGAATTTTAATAAAATTTTGAAAAAGAAAAAAATCAACAAAATGTCATCGAACTGGGGGAGGAGGGAAGATGGAGGAAGAGTGGGGAATCATCATTTCATCTGGTCCCTTGAATTCAGCTAGATATATATCAAATCATTCTGAACACCTGTGAATTCAACATGAGATTTAAGAAAAGAATTGCTGCAATATGACAAATAGAAAAGCTGCCACTTCATGCAATATAGGAGGTGTGGAGAACTGAATGAGAGGGGATATATCCGAATATAAACCTCAGGAGGAAGTAGCCTAAGTAAGCTGGCTTCCAGAAAGTGACATATCAACAGAGTGCAAAATCAGAACTTTTAGAAGTCTGCTTCTGTGAGGGACATTCCTGCCTGAAATGTGCTCAGGTGGTGAAGCAGGGCAGAATCTTAGGTGGAACAGTGTGATCTCAGGATCCCTGGGGTCACAGAAAGAATGGGGATGACTGAGTGTGGTAGAGATCCCAGGAATTGAAGCAGGGAAGCTGGCTACAATTAGTGAGCCCTGGAGTGGGCTCTCAGCTAGGTGTTGCCATAAACCACTAACCATGGCAAGATCTGGGGACCACTCTCTAAGCGGGGGCCCTGCAAGTGGACAGCCCTCCTCCTTCCCCTGGGAGGAGCAGTACATGTGTGCACAGGATAAAGCAACCACTCCAGGAGCAGGGGCCCAGAAAACAGCAGAGCTGCTGTGAGACCCCTGCCCTCCTCCCCCAGGGAGTATTGGTGCAGGTGTGTATATCAGGAGTCTGCAGAATTTGGTGCACACGGAGTGACTGATTGCTTCTCCCTGAGGGTGCACTGAAGAGTGGAGGCCTCCATCCTTCAGCTCTGGTACTGGTGATCAGGGTGCCACCATTTTTCTTTATTTTTTCATTCTCTCAATCAGCACAGAAAGACTTCAGGGAATAAAGGCCTTGGAGAGCAACCCAAAGCAGCTTACACTGAGTCCCGCCCCATGGCAAGGGGAGGTGGAACTCTGCCCAGAGAAAGACACCTGAGAATCAGTGCAACAAGCCCCTCCCCCAGAAGACCAGTAAGAACATCAGGTGAATACCAAGTTTATGGGTCACACAGAACTGAGAACCTCCCGTGCTAAGGGTAAATAATATATAGAATTTGAAGTTTTTTCTCATGATTCTTTAGTCTTTTGGTTTAAAATTTTATCTTTTTTTCTTGTTTTCCTTTTCAACTAGTTTATTTTATCAAATCTTTTATTCAGTCTTTTTTTAATTTTCATTTTTGCATTTCTATTTTATAGATATGTTCTATTTTATAGATATTTTTGGCTTCCTTTTACTGTGTTCAATTTATATATGTTTTTCTTTTCTTACAATTTTGGGATCAAGTGTCTGCTAGATTATAGTCTCTCTGTCCCCCCTCCCTGTTTTTTTATTTTTTTGTGGGGTTTTTTTTGCTTTTTGTTTTTTGTTTTGGTTTGGTTTTGGTTTCTGATCTCTTTTATTTGTCTAGTGTATAATTTACTGGGGACATGGTTGATATTTTTTATTTTGTTCTCTCATTCATCTACTCTTCTCTGGACAAAATTACCAGTAGGAGAAATTCACAACAAAAGAAAGAATCAGAGGTAATATTATCTGCCATAGATTTAATCGATATTGATAAAAGTAAAATGTCAGACAGAGAATTCAGAATAATGATTACAAAGTTAACAGCTGAACTTGAAAAAAACTGGACAAAATTACCAGTAGGAGAAATTCACAACAAAAGGAAGAATGAGAGGTAATATTATCTGCCATAGATTTAATCAATATTGATAAAAGTAAAATGTCAGACAGAGAATTCAGAATAATGATTACAAAGTTACCAGCTGAACTTGAAAAAAGCATAGACATTAGAGAATCCCTTAGTGCAGAAATAAAATCTAATCAGGCCGAAATTAAAAACACTTTACCTGAGATGCAGTCTAAAATGGATGCTCTGATGGCTAGGATAAGTGAGGCAGAAGAGAGAGTCAGTGACATAGAAGACAAGTTGATGGAAAGGAAAGAAGGTGAGGAAAAGTGAGAAAAACAACTAATGGATCAGGAGGGGTGGTTTTGAGAAATCAGTGATACATAAAGTGAAATGATATTAGAATTATTGGGGTACCAGAGGAAAAAGAGAAAGAGGGACAGAAGGTATATTTGAAGTAATCATAGCTGAGAACTTCCTCAAACTGGGGAAGGAAAGAGGCATTCAAGTCCAAAAGGCACAGAGAGGTCCCCTCAAAATCAATAAAAATAGACCAACACCACAACATATAATAGTGAAGCTTGCAAATTTCAGAGATAAAGAGCAAATCCTGAAAGCAGCTCTAGACAAGAGTTCCTTAAGGTACAAAGGTAGAAATATTAGACTAGCAGCAGACCTATCCACAGAGACCTGGAAGGCCAGGAAGGGTTGGCATCATATATTCAGGGTACTAAATGAAAAAATCATGCAGCCAAGAATACTTTATCCAAGTCTGTCATGCAGAATGGAAGGAGAGATAAAGAGATTCCAGGAAAACCATAAACTGAAAAAATTTGTGATCACTAAACCAGCCCTGCAATAAATATTAAAGGGGATCTTGTAAGCAAACAGTTAGCCCAAAAGTAACATTAACCAGAAAGGAACAGAGACAATCTACAGAAATAGGGACTTTACATGAAATCCAATGGCACTAAATTCATATATTTTGATAGCTTCTCTGAATGTAAATGGGTTAAATGCTCCAATCAAAACACACAAGGTATCAGATTGGATAAAAAAGCAAGACCCATCCATACGCTGTCTAAAAAGACTCATTTTTGACCTTTAGACACCTCCAGATTGAAAGTGAGGGGATGTTAGTGAACATCAGAAAAAGCTGAGGTAGCAATCCTTATATCAGACAAATTTAGATTTTAAACCAGACTGTAGTAAGTGATGAAGAGGGATACTATATCATATTTAAAAGGTCTATCCAACAAGATCTAACAATTATAAATATTTATGCTCCTAACTTGGGAGAAGCCAATTATATAAACCAATTAATAACCAAACTAAAGAAACACATCGATAATAATACAATAAAATTAGGTGACTTTAGCACCCTACTCACAGCAATGGACAAACCATCAAAGGAGAAGATCAACGAGGAAACAAGGGCTTTGAATGACACACTGGACCAGATGGACTTCAAAGATATATACAGAGCATTCCATCCTAAAGTAAAAGAACACACATTCTTCTTGAATGCACATGTAACATTCTCCAAAAGAGATCACATGCTGGGTAAAAAATAAGATCTCAAACAGTACCAAAAATTGGGATTATTCTCTGCATATTTTCAGAATGCAATTCTTTGAAACATGAACTCAATCACAAGAAGGAATTTGGAAGGAACACAAATACTTGGAGGATAATGAGCACCCTTACTAAAGAATGAATCAGTCAACCAGGAAATTAAAGAGGTATTTAAAAAAATTCATGGAAACAAATGAAAATGAAAACACAACTGTTCAAAACCTTTGGGATGCAGCAAAGGCAGTCTTAAGAGGAAGTACTTAGCAACACAAGCCTTTCTCAAGAAATTAGAAAAGTCTGAAGTACACATGCTAACCTTACACATAAATGACCTGGAGAAAGAACAGCAAATAGAGGCTATACCAAGCAGGAGATGAGAAATAATAAAGATTAGAGCAGAAATCAGTGAAATAGAAACCAAAAGAATGGTAGGAAATGTCAATGAAACTAGAAGCTGGTTCTTTGAAGGAATTAATAAGATTGATAAACCCCTCCAGACCTATCAAAAAGAAAAAAGAAAGGTCCCAAATTAATAAAATCATGAATGAAAGAGGAGAGATCATGACCAACACCAAGATAACACAAACAATTTTAAGACCATATTATGAGTAACCAAATGTCAACAAATTAGGCATCTGGAAGAAATGGATGCATTCCTAGAAATGTGTAAGTAACCAAAACTAAAACAGTAAGAAGTAGAAAACCTGAGCATACCCATAAACAACAAAGCAATTGAAACAGTAATCAAAAATCTCCTAACAAACAGGGGAGAATTCTATCAAAAATGTAAGAATTAATACTTATTCTTCTGAAGCTGTTTCAAAAAATAGAAATGCAGGGAAAACTCCAAACCCATTCTATGAGGTCAGCATTATGTTGATCCCAAAACCAAAGACCCCACCAAGAAGGAGAATTACAGACCAATATCCTTGTTCAATATGGATGCCAAAATACTCAACAAGATTCTAGCCAATAGGATCCAACAGTACATTAAAAGGATTATTCACCATGACCAGGTGGGGTTTATTCCTGGGTGCAATGGTAGTTCAACAGTGACAAACCAATCAATGTGATACATCACATTAATAAAAGAAAGGACAAGAACCATATGATCCTCTCAATTGATGCAGAAAAAGCATTTGAGAAGATACAGCATCCTTCATTGATTAAAACTCTCCACAGTGTAGGGATAGAAGGAACATATGCCAATATCACAAAAGCCATCTATGAAAAACCCACAGCAAATATCATTCTCTGTTTCCCCCTAAGGCCAGGAACATGATGACACTGATGCCCAGTCTCACCATTGTTGTTCAACATCCTACTAGAAGTCCTAACTGCAGCAATCAGACAACAAAAATAAATAAAGGGCATTCATATTAACAAAGAGGGAGTCAAACTCTCACTCTTTGCAGATGACATGATACTTTATGTGGAAAACCCAAAAGACTCCACCCAAAATTGCTAGAACTCATACAGGAATTCAGCAATGTGGCAGGATATAAAATCAATGCACAGAAATCAGTTGCATTTCTATACACTAAAAATGAGACTGAAGAAAGAGAAATTAAGGAATTGATCCCATTTACAATTGCACTAAAATCCATAAGATACCTAGGAATAAACCTAACCAAAGAGGTAAATGATCTGTACTTAAAAAACTACAGAAAACTTATGAAAAGAATTAAGGAAGACACAGAGAAATGGAAAAACATTCCATGCTCATGGGTTAAAAGAATAAATATTACTAAAATGTCCATTCTACCCAGAGCAATCTACACATCCAGCACAATCCCTATCAAAATACAACCATCATTTTTCACAGAGCTTTAACAAATGATCCTAAAATTTATATGGAAGCACAAATAAAAGACAAATGCCAGAGGAATGTTGAAGAAGATAACCAAACCTGGTGACATCACAATGCAGGACTTCAAGCTGTATTACAAAGCTGTAATCATGAAGCCAGTATGGTATTGGCACAAGAACAGACACATAGATCAATGGAACAGAATAGAGAATCCAGAAATGGACCCTCAACTCTGTGGTCAACTACTCTTTTACAAAGCAGGAAAGAGTATCCAGTAGAAAAATGATAGTCTCTTCCACCAACCATGTTGGGAAAACTAGACAGCCACATGCAGGAAAGAATATCCAGTAGAAAAAGGATAGTCTCTTCCACTAACCATGTTGGGAAGACTAGACAGTCACATGCAGAAGAATGAAACTGGATCAGTTCCTTAAACCATACACAAACATTGGCTCAAAATGGATGAAAGACGTAAGTATGAGACAGGAATCCATCAATATCCTAGAAGAGAACAGCCCACATCAACTTCTTGCTAGACACATCTTCAAAGGCAAGGGAAATGAAAAGAAAAATGAACTATTGGGACATCATCCAGATAAAAAGCCTTTGCACAGCAGAGGAAACAGTCAACAAAACTAAAAGGCAACCTACGGAATAGGAGAAGATATTTGCAAATGGAATATCAGATAAAGGGCTAGTATTCAAGATCTATAAAGTACTTATCAAATTCAACACCCAAAAACCAAATAATCCCATCAAGAAATAGGCAGAAAACCTTACAGACATTTCTCCAAAAAAGACATACAAATGGCCAATAGACTCATGAAAAAATGCTCAGCATCATTTGCCATCAGGGAAATACAAATCAAAACCACAATGAGATACCACCTCACACCAGTCAGAATGGCTAAAATTAAGTCAGAAAAAGATGAGGATGCAGAGAAAGGGAAACCCTCTTACACTTTTGGTGGGAATGTGAGATGGTGCAGCCACTCTGGATAACAGTATCGAGGTTTCTCAAGAAGTTAAACATAGAGCTACCCTACAACCCAGCAATTGCACTACTAGGTATTTACCCCAAAGATACAAATGTAGTGATCTGGAAGGGCATCTGCACCCCAATGTTTATAGCAGCAATGTCCACAATAGCCAAATTGTGGAAAGAGCTGAGATGTCCATTGAGAGATGAATGGATAAAGAAGATGAAAGGTAAAGGTAAAGAATGGATATATATATATACTATATGTATATATATTATATATACACAATATACATACATATATACATGTATATATACACAATATATATATATATTTTTTAAGACTTTATTTATTTATTCGACAGAGATAGAGACAGCCAGCGAGAGAGGGAACACAAGCAGGGGGAGTGGGAGAGGAAGAAGCAGGCTCATAGCGGAGGAGCCTGATGTGGGGCTCGATCCCATAACGCCGGGATCACGCCCTGAGCTGAAGGCAGACGCTTAACCGCTGTGCCACTCAGGCGCCCCCACAATATATATACATAATATACAATATATACAAAATAGTGAAATTAGAAACTTGTGATTTAGAACAAAAATGTAACACATTTTGAGTTTATTCTAAATGTTTAGAGCTGGCAGGATGCCTGGGTGGCTCAGCCAGTAAAGTGCCTGCCTTCAGCTCAGGTCATGATCCAAGGGTCCTGTGATAGAGTCTTCCTCTGCCTATGCTCGCTCTCTCTCTCTCTTTCTCTCTCTGTCAAATAAATAAATTTAAAAATCTTTTAAAATTTTTTAAAAAATAAGTGTTTAGAACTGGCATCCTAAAACACTACTAAATAAACGTAATAAATCATTTTGTTTTCATATATTTTGGTGACTTAGGAGAACACACATGAGGAAACAAAAAAGACAAATTATCAATACAATTTTTATTTTATTTGGGTTTAAATACAACCAACAAATTGTAGATTAAAAAATACTTAAACTAGGACTGCTATAGGTAGAGGGAAGTGTTTATTAGTATTACAAACCTGGGAGTGCCATAGCGGCCTTGTCTTTTGTACTCATTTTTACTCACTGTAGCATGAAAATTACCCTTTTTTACGAAACAGCTGAGACATGTAAGCAGCTTCTACTTATGTAACTATTCAGACCACAGAGGCAGCAGTTGGAAAATTAGAAAATAGAAGCATCTATCAAATTCGGGGAGAATTCATTTGGGAGAAATAGGAAACAGGAAACAGGCATTTACCCCAACACTCTGAATGAAAACTACACTCTATATATTGTTCCTGAGACCTGTGTGAAATTTGAGGAATTGCTAATGGGCACAGTATTTTCTACAACTGTGCATAAGGGCCCAGCAGAATGATGTAGCATAAGTGCAACCTGAAAATCTGAAGAATTAACAGAAACTAGATAAATTGGAATTTGTACCAGATGAGATAATTCCCTTAGCTGGATTAGAGTATGCTTTTCACCAATTTTTAGTGAGAAATGATTAACAGTTTAAAATTAGAACATTAGAACAATTCAATATTAGAACATAAAACAATGAATAATAATACATTGCATGTTATAGCACTGCATGTAATTTATCTCAATTTTTCTGCGTTTTACTATCAGCATCATGGAAAAACCAGATTACACCTTCACCACTTTGCTTAGAAATTTCCTTAGCTAAGCATCCGAGTTTATCACTTACAAGTTCTACTTTACACAGAACATGGCCAGGTTGCTTTCCATTAGTATACCCAAAACAACAAACCATTTTATAACAAGGATCTCTCCTTTCCTCTAGTTCCCAATAACATGATTCTCATTTATGACTGTGATCTCACCAGAAGCATCATTAATGTTCATATTTCTATTAACATTATATTCATGATGATATATGTATTCTCTAAGATGATAAAAACTTTCTCAAAAGTTCTCTTTTCTTTCTGAACTATTAGCAGAATCACTTTTTTAAAAATTTTTATTTAATTTTAGTTAGTTAACATACAGTGCACTATTAGTTTCAGGTGTACAATATAGTGATTCAACACTTTCATATAACACCCAGTGCTCATCACAAGTGCACTCCTTAATCCCCATCACCTATTTGACCCATCCCTCCACCTACCTCCCCTCTGGTAATCATCAGTTTGTTCTCTACTGTTAAGAGTCTCTTTCCTTGTTTGCCTCTCGCCATCCCGCCCCACCCTGCCCTTTGCGCATCTGTATTTGTTTGCTAAGTCTGCCATAACAAGGTATCACAAACTAGTAGCTTAAACAACAGAAACCTATTTTTTCACAATTCTGGAGTTTAGACATTTGAGACTGGTATGTTAGCAGTGTTTCTTCTGATGACTACTTATTTTGTTTGTAGATGGCTGCATTCTCCCTATATCCTCACATAGTCTTCTCTCTACTGTGTTTGTTCAAATTACCTCTTTTTACCAAGACACAAGTCATATTGGATTAGGGATCACCCTAATGACCTCTTTTAGCTTAATTACCACTTTAAAGACCTTGTCTTCAAATAGTCAATTTCAGTCCAGCACACATAGATTTATTAGATAATTAAGTCGCAAGAGGGAAAAAAAAACTTTTCACACTAAAAGCTATTTTTTAAATATACCTGCAAATGGTTTTGCTATTGATTCCCCCTCTTCAAAGGTGAATTGTGTTCCTCAAAATTTTTATTTTGAAATTCTAACACCTAGTACCTCAGAATATGATTGAATTTGGTGATAAAATTAACAATAGGTCATTAGGGTGGGCCTTAAATCAATATGACTGTTGTCTTTTTAAGAAGAGGAAATTTTAGCTATTGTGGAATGTTCACAATGGCCAATATATGGAAAGAGCCCTAATGCCAAATGTCCAACAGCAGATAAGTATATAATATAATATAGAATGGTATATTACTCAGCCATCAAAAATTTGAAATCTTACCATTTGCAATGACATGAATGGACTAGAGGGTATTATGCTAAGTGAAATAAGTCAATCAGAGAAAGAAAATTATCATATGGTTTCACTCATATGTGGAATTTAAGAAAAAAACCCAGATGAACATAGAAGAAGGGATGGAAAATAAAATAAGACGAAATCAGAGAGGGAGATAAACCATAAGAGACTCTCAACTGTCGGAAACAAACAGGGTTGCTGGAGGGAAGGTGAGTGGGGTGATTGGGTGATGTGCATTAAGGAGAGCACTTGATGTAATGAGCACTGAGTGTTATAAGCAACTGATGAATCACTAAACTCTACCTCTGAAACTAATAATACACTATGTGTTAATTAATTGATTTTAAATAAAATTTAAAAAAGGAAGAGGAAATTTTAACATAGACATGCATAGACAGAAGACCATGTGAAGACACAGGGAGAAGGCAATCTTCTACAAAAAGAGAGATTTCAAAAGGAACAAATCCTCATGAGAACTTGATCATTCCTAGCCTCCAGGGCATGAGAAAGTAAAATTCTTTTGTTGAAGCCACACAATCTATGGTACTTTATTATAGTAGCTCATCATTACAAATGGCAAAATTTAATTACTTTTATGGATGAGTAATATTCCATTGTATATATACACCACTTCTTCACCCATTCCTCAGTTGATGGACATTTGGGCTGGTTCCATAATTTGGCTATTGTGTATAATGCTGTTGTAAACATCACAGTGCATGCATCCCTTCAAACTAGTATTTTTGTATCCTTTGGGCAAATACCTAGTACTGCAATTGCTGGGTTGTAAGGTAGCTCTATTTTTAACTTTTTGAGGAATCTCTATCCTGTTTTCCAGAATGAGTGTACCAGTTTGCATTCCCATTAACAGTGTAAGAGTGTTCCCCCTTCTCCACATTCTCACTAATACCTGTTTTTTCCATGTTGCTAATTTTAGCCATTCTGACAGATGTGAGATGATATCTCATTGTAGTTTTGATTTGTATTTCCCTGTTGAGGAGTGATGTTCAGCATCTTTTCATGTGTCTGTTGAGAATCTAGATGTCTTCTTTGGAAAAATGTCTATTTATGTCTTCTGCCTTTTGTTAACTGGATATGTGCTGGATATTAATCCTTTATCAGATATGTCATCTGCAAAGGTCTTCTCCCATTCCATAGCCTGCCTTTTAGTTTTGTTGATTGTTTCCTTGGCTGTGCAGAAGATTTTACTATGATGGAGTCCCAATAGTTTATTTTTGCTTTTGTTTCCCTTGTCTCAGGAATATATCTAGGAAGACATTTCTACTGCCTATGTCAAAGAGGTTATGGCCTGCATTCTTCTCTAGGATTTTTACAGTTTCCTGACTCACACTTAGGTCTTCCATCCATTTGAATTTATTTTTGTGTATGGTGTAAGAAAGTGGTCCAGTTTCATTCTTTTGCATGTGGCTGTCCAGTTTTCCCAGCACCATTTGTTGAAGAGACTGTCTTTTTTACATTGGATATTCTTTCCTACTTTGTCCAAGATTAATTGACCAACTAGTTGTGGATTCATTTCTGGGTTTTCTATTCTGTTCTATTATTCTATGTGTTTATTTTTGTGCCAGCACCATACTGTCTTGATCACTACAGCTTTGCAGGATAACTTGAAGTCTGGAATTGGGATGCCTCCAGCTTTGCTTTCCTTTTTCAGTGTTGGTGGTATAGTGGTGAGCATAGCTGCCTTCCTTTTTCAAGATTGCTTTGGCTATTCAGGGTCTTGTGTGGTTCCATACAAATTTTAGGTTTGTTTGTTCTATCTGTGAAAAAATGCTGGCCGTATTTTTGGGGACAATGCTTTAAATGTGTAGGTTGCTTTAGGTAATATAGAGATTTTAACAATATTTGTTCTTCTAACCCATGAGAATGTAATCTTTTTCCATTGTGTGTGTGTGTGTGTGTGTGTGTGTGTGTGTGTGTGATCTTCAATTTCTTTTATCAGCGTTTTATAGTTTTCAGAGTACAGATTTTTTACCTCGGTTAGGTTTATTTCTAGATATCTTATGGTTTTTGGTGCACTTGTAAATAGGATCTACTCCTTGATTTCTCTTTCTGCTGCTTCATTATAAGTGTAGAGAAATGCAATAGATTTCTGTACCTTATATTGTATCCTGTGACATTACTGAATTTCTGTATCAGTTCTAGCAATTTTCTGGTGGAGGCTTTCAGGTTTTCTATATAGAATATCATGTCATCTGCAAATAGTGAAATTTTGACTTCTTCCTTGCCAATTTGGATGCCTTGTATTTCATTGTGTTGTCTGCATGTTATGACTAGGACTTTCAGTACTATGTCAAATAAGAGTGGTGAGAATGGACATCCCTGTCTTATTCCTGAACATAAAGCAAAAAAGCTCTCAGTTTTTGTGCATAGAAGATGGTATTTGCTGTGAGATTTTTGTATCTGGCCTGTATTATTTTGAGGTATGTTCCCTCTATCCTTACTTTGTTGAGGTTTTTTGTTTTTTGTTTTTAAAGATTTTATTTACTTATTTGACAGACAGAGAGCCAGAGAGAGAGGGAACACAAGCAGGGGGAGTGGGAGAGGAAGAAGCAGGCTCCCAACAGAGGAGCCTGATATGGGGCTCGATCCCAGGACCCTGGGATCACGCCCTGAGCCAAAGGCAGAAGCTTAACGACTGAGCCACCCAGGTACCCCAAGTTTTTTTATTTTTTTAACAAGAAGAGATGCTGTACTTTGTCAAATGTGTTTTCTGAACCCACTAAAAGGATTATATTGGTTCTTATCCTTCCTCTTACTAATGTGGTATATGAGGTTGATTGGCTTGCAAATATTGAACTTGAAGCACCAGGACAAATCACACTTAAACATGGCGAATGATTATCTTAATGTGCTGTATCCCAGTTTTTTGTTTTTGTTTTTTAGAATTTTTGCATCCATCAGGGATAACAGCCTGTTGTTTAATTTTTTAGTGGAATCTTTATCGGGTTTTGGTATCAAGATGATGCTGGCCTCATAGAATGAATGTGGAAGTTTTCTTCCCATTTCTATTTTATTGGAATACTTTGAAAAGAGTAGGTATTAGTACTATGTTGAATAATAATGGGGAGAGTGGGCATCCTTGTCATGTTCCTGATGTTTAGGGAAAGGCTTCCAGCTTTTCCCCATTGAAAATGATATTTGCTGTAGGCTTTTCTGGAAAAGAATGAAACTTGACCACTCTCTCACACCATACACAAAGATAAACTCCAAATGGATGAAAGACCTCGATGTCAGACAGTAATCCATCAAAATCCTACAGGAGAACATAGGCAGCAACCTCTATGACATCAGCCAAAGCAACCTTCTTCATGACACATCTCCAGAGGCAAGAGAAACAAAAGAAAAAATGAACTTGTGCGACTTCATCAAGATAAAAAACTTCTGCACAGCCAAGGAAACAGTCAAAAAAACTAAGAGGCAGCCCATGGAATGGGAGAAGATATTTGCAAATGACACTACAGATAAAAGACTGGTATCCAAGATCTACAAAGAACTTCTCAAACTCAATACACAAGAAACAAATAAACAAATCATAAAATGGGCAGAAGATATGAACAGACACTTTTCCAATGAAGACATACAAATGGCTAACAGACACATGAAAATATGTTCATAATCATTAGCCATCAGGGAAATTCAAATCAAAACCACACTAAGATACCACCTTATGCCAGTTAGAATGGCAAAAATTGACAAGGCAAGAGACAACAATTGTTGGAGAGGATGTGGAGAAAGGGGATCCCTCTTACACTCTTGGTGGGAATGCAAGTTGGTACAGCCACTCTGGAAAATAGTGTGGAGGTCCCTTAAAAAGTTAAAAATTGAGCTACCCTATGATCCAGCCATTGCACTACTGGGTATATACCCCAAAGATACAGACATAGTGAAGAGAAGGGCCATATACACCCCAATGTTCATAGCAGCATTGTCCGCAATAGCTAATCGTGGAAGGAGCCGAGATGCCCTCCAACAGATGACTGGATAAGAAGATGTTGTCCATATATACAATGGAATATTACTCAGCTATCAAAAAAGAATGATTTCTCAACATTTGCTGCAACATGGACAGCACTGGAGGAGATAATGCTAAGCAAAAAAAGTCAAGCAGAGAAAAACAATTATCATATGGTTTCACTCATTTATGGAACATAAGAAGCAGGAAGATCGGGAGGAGAAGAAAGGGATAAAGAAAGGGGGGTAATCAGAAGGCGGAATGAAGCATGAGAGACTATGGACTCTGGGAAACAAACTGAGGGCTTCAGAGGAGAAGGGGGTGGGGGAATGGGATAGGCTGGTGATGGGTATTAAGGAGGGCACGTATTGCATGGTGCACTGGGTGTTATATGCAACTAATGAATCATGGAACTTTGCATCAAAAACCAGGGATGTACTGTATGGTGAACCAACATAATATAATAAAAATATTATTATTAAAAAAAGAGTAGGTATTAATGTTTCTTTAAATGTTTGGTAGAATTCATGTAGAAAGCCATCCTGCCCTGGACATTTATTTTTGGGAAATTTTTGATTACTGATTAAATGTCTCAGCTGTTTATTGGTCTGTTAAATTTACTATTTCTTCCTATTTCAGTTTTGGTGGTGGTTTGTATGTTTCTAGGAATTTATGCATTTCCTCCAGGTTGTCCACTATGTTGGCATATAGATTTTCATAATATTCTCTTACAATTGTATATCTGTGATGTTGGTTTTTCTTTATCCTCTCGTATTTGAAATTTTATTTATTTGGGACCATTCTCATTTTTTTTTTGGATAAGTCTAGCTAGGGCATTATCAACTTTATTGTTCTTTTTTCAAAGAATATCCTCCTGGTTTCATTAATCTGTTCTGTATTTTTTTAGTTTCTATATCATTTAGTTATGCTGTTACATTATTATTGCTCTTCTTCTGCTGGCTTTGACTTAATTTGTTGTAGTTTTTCTAGCTCCTTTAGGTGTAAGGACAGGTTTTGTATTTGAGATTTTTCTTGCTTCTTGAGGTAAGCCTACAGTGCTTTAAACTTCCCTCTTAGAAACACTTCTGTGGCATCCCAAAGGTTTTGGACTGCTATATTTTCATTTTTGTTTGTTTCCATGTATTTTTAAATTTCTTCTTTTGTTTCCCATTTGATCCATTTATTGTTTAGTAATGTGTTGTTTAACATCCATCTAATTATGGTCATTCCATTTTCAGCTACTGTTTCATTCTATTCATAGCATTGTGGCCAGAAAATATACATGGTATGATCTCAATATTTTGTATTTGTCGAGCCCTGATTTGTGATGTAGTACGTGATCTATTCTGGAGAATGTTGCTTGTGCTCTTGAAAAGAATGTATATTCTGCTGCTTGAGGTTGGAATATTCTGAATATATCTGTTAAGTCCAACAGGTCGAGTGTGTCACTCATGTGTGTCACTCATTTCCTTGTTGATTTTCTTCTTAGATGTTCTGCCCATTGATGTCAGTGAGTGTTAAAGTCCCCTACTATTTTTTTGTTAATAATAATATTTTTTATTATATTATGTTAGTCACCATACAGTACATCCCTAGTTTTTGATGTAAAGTTTCATGATTCATTACTTGCGTATAACACCCAGTGCACCATGCAATATGTGCCCTCCTTAATACCCATCACCAGCCTATCCCATTCCCCCACCCTCTCCCCTCTAAAGCCCTCAGTTGGTTTCCCAGAGTCCATAGTCTGTCATGGTTCATTCCCCCTTCTGTCCCCTACTATTACTGCACTGTTATCAATGTGTTCCTTTATATTTGTTATTAATTGTTTTATACATTTGGGGGCTCCCATGTTGGTGCCATAAATATATTGGTGCCAAAAATCCAACAATTATTAGATTTTCTTGTTGGATAGTCACTTTTATTATGATTAGTTCCCTTCTTCATCTCTTATTTACAGTCTTTGGTTTCAACTCTAGTTTGTCTGACACAAGTTTTGCTACTCTGGTTTTCTTTTGAGGCCCATTTGAATGATAAGTATTTCTTCCATCCCCTCATTTTTAATCTACAGGTGTCTTTAAGTCTAAAATGAGTTTCTTATAAGCAGCATACAGATTTTTGTTTCTTTATCTCTATATTTTGCAAATGTAATTACATTTGCAAACCCATCTGTATGCTCTTTAGATCACTGCTTCCACACTATCTGCCTCTGCATTGTTTGCCTGCCTTCTCTCCAGGAACAGTGCAATGCCCTCCAATCTATCCCAGGCAAGCCTGCTGACTTTTCAAACTCTAGGCTTTAGGGACATGGTATGGGGAGGGGCTTGCACTGGTCTTCTGGGGAAGGGTCTCTCCACACTGGGGCAGGTTTGACAGAGAAGGATAGTTTGCCAGAGTGCAGGAGTATGGAACTTGGTATAAGCAGGTCAACCAGCTAGTGTCCATGCTCAGCTTCTTTCTACAGGTGGCTCTATATTTATGCTGAGGGGCAGGGGAAAGAAATTGTAGCAGCCAGTTCGTTTGTCCCCAGAGAGGCATCTCTGTAAATGCTAACTATCAGAGTTGTACTTCAAAAAGAGCTAAAAATCTCCCCTGTGTGCTGCATGTATTCTTCGGATCACTGTTTCCATGCCCTCTGCCTGCGAGTTGTTTGCCTGCCTTCTGTCTAGGAACAAGGCAGTGCCCTTGGGCCTCTATCCTAGACAAGCCTGCTGAGCTTTAAAACTCCAGTCGTTAAGCCCTGCTCATTGCAAGAACTCACAAAAATCAGCCCCTCTCATTTTCCCAGCCAATGATTTTGGGGAAGTGTTCTCTTTCTATGGTCCCCTCTGTGCTCCTCTCTCTTGCCTTTCTCTGTGACCACAGGTCCCTCCCCTCTGCTGCACCCATGATCTATTTCTCCCTCAAACCACATCATCTCATTTCCTACTTTATTTGATGTGGCTTATTACTTCCCTTTATTTGTTGAGTTTATTCTGTCAGTCTTCAGGTTGTTTTGGGGGGTATTTAGAATGATTTAATAGCTATTCAGTTGTGTTCAAGAGATGAGATGAGCCTAGGGTCTTCCTGGTATGCTGTCATCTTCTGCTGGCCTTTGTCTGATGAGCAAACACTGACAGAGTAAGTCAGAGAAAATGAAGAATCAAGTAAAAATATTTCCAGAAAGGAAGAAGATACATCTCAGAAATATAATCTAATGAAATGAATCATATTCTTTATCTGGCAAAAATTTCAAATTAACTGTCATACAGATGCTCACCAAGTTCAAGAAAATAATGCATGAACAAAGTGAGAATATCAAGAAAGTGAAAATATTTTTTAATTACCATAAAGAAATAATGGAGCAGAGCACTATAACCAAACCAAACAATATACTACAGAGGTTGGTTCAACAGCAAATCAGATCAAGCAGAAGAGATAATAAGTAAAATTAGCAATATGTTACTGGGAAAAATTATTTAGAGGAGCAAAAACAGAAAATGACAAAGAATTCAGAAGGCTTAAGGACTTATAAAACTCCATATAGACAATCGATGTATACATTATAGGAGTCCCAGAAGCATAAGAGAGATAAAGTACCAGAAAGTTTATTGGACACAATAATGTGTGAAAATTTCTAAAAATCTCAACACAAAGTGGACAGCCAGATCAAGGAGCTCAAAACATTCCAAATAAGAATAACCCAAAGAAATCCACAATGAAGCATCAAATTGTCAAAGTTTGAAGGCAATTTGAAGGCATCAAGAAAAATGTGACTTGTTACAGACAAGGGAAACTCATAAATCAGCAAAAAATTTTTAGCAAAAAATCTTGCAGGCCAGAAAGAACTGAGATAACATACTCTAAGCACTTAAATTTTAAAACAAAACAAAACAAACAAAAAACAACTACCAAACCATGATACTTTACCTGGCAAAACAGTGCTTCAAATATGAAAAAGAGATAAAGACTTTCGTAGTCAAACAAATTTTCAGGGAATTTGACAACAATAGATTTGTCTTACAAGAAATGTTAAAGTGAGTTATTTAAGTTGAAATTATATTATGCTAAACTCCAATGTGGTAGACTAGGAAAGTGCAAAAATCATTGGTAAAGATAAATACAAAGAAAAACACAGAATATTGTATTACTGTAATGGTGGTGGGCGTATCACTTTATTTCTAGGATAAAAGTTTAAAAAAACACAAGTATTATCATAACCACAAATAAAATATATTAAAAGATATTCAATATAAATAAATGAAAATTGAGACAACATAAAATATGGGGGAATAATTAAAGAGTAGTGTTTTTGTATACAACTGAATGGAAGTTTTTATCTCCTTTTTTAAAAGACTTTATTTATTTGACAGAGAAAGAGAGAGAGAGCATGAGCAGGGGGGAGGAGCAAGACTTCCCACTGAGCAGGGAACCTGATGCAGGACTCCATCCCAGGACCCCAAGATCATGACCTGAGCCAAAGGCTGATGCTTAACTGACTGAGCCACCCAGGCGCCCAAGTTTTTATCTTCTTAAAGTAGACTGTCATAACTATATGTTTTTATATTAAGATATTTACCTCCAAAATAACCACACAGAATAATATTTATACAAGTAGCACAAAAAAAGAGAGAGATGAATCAAAGAATATGGATACAGGGGCACCTGGGTGGCTCAGATGGTTAAGTGTCTGCCTTCGGCTCAGGTCATGATCCCAGGGTTCTGGGATTGAGCTCCAAATTGGGCTCCCTGCTCAGCAGAGAGCCTGCTTCTCCCTCTCCTTCTACTTCTCCCCCTGCTTGTGCTCTCTCTTTCTGTCAACTAAATAAATAAAATCTTTAAAAAAAAGAATATCAATACCAAAAAAAGTCAACCAAACATGAAGGATCAGCAAAAGAGATAAAAAGGGCTACATAACTACAAAATAAACAGAAAACAATTCAAAACAACAATAATACATTTTTCTCTATCAATAATTACTTTAAGGGTAAATAGATTAAACTCCCCGATCAAAAGACTAAGAATCACTTAATGATTAAAAAAGCTAAATGGGCCCAATATGGATGTTCTAAAAGAAAATCATCTTATTTTTTCCAAGTACTTATATAGTTTTAAGTTTCCATTTAAATTAGAGTTAGTTAACATACAATATAATATTAGTTTCACTTGTTCAATATAGAGATTCAACATGACCATACATCAACCAGTGCTCATCTCAAGTGCTTAACCCCCATCCCTGTTTAACCCATGCCGCTACCCATTTCCCCTCTAGTAACCATCAGCTTCTCTATAGTTAAGAGTCTGTTTCTTGGTTTACCTATATCTTTTTTCCCCTTTGCTCATTTGTTTTGTTTTTGAATTCCACATTTCAGTGAAATCATATGGTATTTGTCTTTTCCTCACTGTCTTATTTTGTTCAGCATAATACTCTAACCACATCCATGTTGTTGCAAATGACAAGATTTCATTTTTTTATGGCTGAGTAATATTGCCTTATACATATTTTATATCTATATCTATCTCCATTCATCAACCAACAGACACTTAGGATGTTTCCATAGTTTGGCCATTGTTGATAATGCTGCTATAAAAATTGGGGTGCATGTACCTCTTCAAATTCATATTTTTGTATCCTTGGGTAAATACCTAGTAATGAAATTGCTGGATCATAGGGTAGTTCTATTTTTGTCTTTTTGAGGAATCTCCATACTATTTTCCAAAGTGGCTGCACCAGTTCAAATTTCCTCCGATAGTGCCAAAGGGTTACCCTTTCTCCACATCCTTGCCAACACCTGTGTTTTCTTGTCTTGTTGATTTTAGCCATTCTCACAGGTATGAGGTGATATCACATTGTAGTTTTGATTTGCATTTCCCTGATGATGAGTGATGTTGAGCATCTTTTCATGTGTCTGTTGGCCACTTGTATGTCTTCTTTGGAAAAATATCTATTAATGCTTTCTGCTCATTTCTTAATTGGATTTTTCAGTTTTTGATTGTAGAGCTTTATAAGTTCTTTATATATTTGGATACTAACCCTTTATCATATATGTCATTTGCAAATATCTTCATCCATTCTGTAAGTCACCATTTAGTTTTGTCAGTTGCTTCCTTCTCTCTGCAGAAGCTTTTTATTTTAACAAAGTCCTAATTATTTTTGCTTTCATTTCCCTTGCTTCAGGAGACCTATCTAGAAAGAAGTTGCTACAGCGAATGTCCAAGAGGTTTAGGCCTATGTTCTCCTCTAGGATTTCTATGGTTTCAATTCTCACATTTAGGTCATTAATCCATTATGAATTTATTTCTGTGTGTAGTGTAAGAAAGTGGTCCAGTTTCATTCTTTTGCATGTGGCTGTCCAGTTTTCCCAACACCATTTGTTAAAGGGACAGCCTTTTTCACATTATTCTTCCTTGCTTTTTCAAAGTTTAATTGTCCATATAGTTATAGGTTAATTTCTAGGTATTATATTCTGTTCCATTGATTTATGTGTCTATTTTTTTAAAGATTTTATTTATTTATTCAACAGAGATAGAGACAGCCAGCGAGAGAGGGAACACAAGCAGGGGGAGTGGGAAAGGAAGAAGCAGGCTCATAGTGGAGGATCCTGATGTGGGGCTCGATCCCATAACGCCGGGATCACGCCCTGAGCCAAAGGCAGACGCTTAACCGCTGTGCCACCCAGGCGCCCCATGTGTCTATTTTTATGCCAGCATCATACTGTTTTGATCACTACTGCTTTGTAATATAACTTGAAGTGGTCTGTTTCTTCCATAACCTCATCTCCAAACTTCATACCTTCTTTAATGTGGCCTATTGTCTCCCTTTAGTTGTGGAGTTTGTTCTGTCTCTTCTCAAGTCTACATCTGGGGTATTTAGGATGAGTTAAAATGATGTAGCTCTGTTCATGGGAAGAGGGAGCTTGGGCTCCTCTTACTCTGCTGCCATCTTCCTCTATCTTCTCCAAAGTAATTCATTTTAGACTTAAAGAAACACATAAGCTGAATATGAAGGGATAGAGAAAGGTACTCTATACCAGTGATAAATAAAAGAGAGGACAACTGGCTATATTTATATCAGAAAAAAATAAACTTTCAATCAAAAACTGGCTTAAGACACAAAGAAGAATCTTACGTAATAATAAAAGTGTCAATCTATCAGGGAGATATAATAATTATTAATATATATTCACAACATCAGAATACTTAAATCCATAAAGGAAACATTGAAGTCACTGAAGGTAGAAATGGACAATATGGTAATAGCAGAAGGCATCAATACTCCACTTCCAATAATGGGTAGAAAAACTAGACAGAAGATCAATTAGGAAATGAACTTGAACAACACCATAGACCAAATGGACCTAAGAGACATACACAGAACATACCACCCAATAACAGAAGAATACAGATTCTGCTCAAGTACACATGGAATTTATTTCTGTATATATCATGTTAGGTGACAAAACTAATCAACAAATTTAAGAAAGATTTAAATTAAATCAAAATATACCACAATTGAATGAAACTAAAAATCAATAGAAAAGTGGAAAATTCACAAATGTGTGGAAATTAAATGACACATTCTTGAACAAACATTGGGCCAAAGAATAATAAAAAATACAATATCCCAAAACTTATGGAATTCTTCATTAATACTACTAAGATGGAAGTGTACTGAAACAGATACCTACATTAAAAAGAAGAACGCTTCATTTAAAAAAAATATTTATTTTACGGAGAGAGTGGGAAGAGAGAATCCCAAGCAGACTCCATGCTGGGCACAAAGCCCCACATGGGCTTGATCCCAGGACCCCGAGATCATGACCTGAACTTAAACCAAAAGTCAGATGCTTAATTTATTATGCCACCCAGGTGCCCCAAGAAGAAACCTTTCAAACAAACAGAAAACCCTAATTTTACAACTCAAGGAGCTAAAAAATGAACAAACTAAGCTCTGAGTTAGAAGGAAGGAAATAAATATTAGAGCAGAAATAAATGAAATATAAAACAGAAAAATAATTACAAAATTAAGCTAAGAGTTTTTTAAATGAACAAAATTGGCAAACCTTTAGATACACTAACTTAGAAACACAGAAATAAAAAGGATCATGTGAAACTATTATAATTGTATGCCATGAAACTGGATATTCATGAAGGAATTAATAAATTAACAGAAACATACAACATACCAAGACAGAATAATTAAAAGTTATTATGTCTGAACAGATATATAACTAGTAAGGGTACTAAATTAATAATCTAAAATCTCACACAGCGAAGGGCCCAGGACCAGATGATTTCCCTTGTAAATTCTACAAAACATCTAAAGAATTAAGGCTAATCCTTAAACTTTATAAAAATGTTGAAGTGGAAGGAACATTTCCAAACTTTTGTTTAAAAATGAAACTAGCATTACCCTTATAACAAAGCTAGTCAGAAACACCACAAAAAAAGAAAACCATAGGCAAATACACTCAATGAACATAAATGCAAAAATCCTCAACCAAAAATTAGTAAACTTAATTTGTTCACACATTAAAAGAGTCTTACACAATGATCAAGTGAGATTTATCACTTGGATGCAAGGATGGTTCAACATTAAAAAATAATAATGTGATATGCCACATGGAAAGAATAAAGCATGAAAGTCACATAATAATCTCAATAGATTCAGGAAAAAAATGACAAAAATTAAAACCCTCTTGTGATAAAAATTTTCAACAAACTAGGAATACAAGGTAACTAACCACAGTATAACATGGACCATATATAAAAAGCCCATGGCTGACATCATAATAAATGGTGAAAGACTGACTGCTTTTCCTCTAATATAAGGAACAAAGCAAAGTTCGTTGCTCTCATCAGTTCTGTTCAACATAACACTGGAAGTCTAGTTGCAGCCAATAGGCAAGAAAAAAAAATCAATTTCAGAAAGAAGAACTAAAACTGTCCTTGTTTTCAGATGACATAATTTTATATTAAACAATGCCTAATGATTCCATTAAGAAAACTGTTAGAACTAAAAAGTAATTTCAGTAAAGTTTCAGGATACAAAAACTAACATAAAAATTAGATGCATCTCTATAAAGTGATAGTAAACTATATGAAAAAGAAATTCAGAAAATAATTTCATTTACAACCATACCAAAAAAAAAAGAAAACAACAATTTAGGAATAAACTTGTATACTGAAAACTACAAAACACTGATGAAAAATTAAAGACACAAACAAATGGAAAGACATCCTGTTTATGAATTGAATGACTTAAAATTGTTAAAATGTTCATACTAACAAAAATTATCTACAGATTCAATACAATACCTATCAAAATCCCAATTACATTTTTATGAAAATAGAAAAAAATAAATTTTGTATGTAAGCACAAAACATCATGAATAGCCAAATCAATCTTCAGGAAGAAAAACAAAACTGGAGTCATATACTTCTTGGTTTTGAAATAAATTATAAAGCCACAGTAATTAAAATGGTATGGAACTTTAAAAAATGATAGAAAACAGTGGATCAGGGGCACCTGGGTGGCTCAGTCAGTTAAGTGTCTGTCTTTGGCTCAGGTCCTGATCCCAGGGTCCTGGGATCAAACACCACATCAGGCTCCCTGATCAGCAGGGAACTCTGCTTCTCCATCTCCCTCTGCCCCTCCCCCTGCTTATGCTCTCTCTCTCTCTCTCAAATAAATAAAATCTTAAAAAAAAGAAACCAGTGGATCAGAATAAATAGTCCACAAATAAATTCATGTACATATAGTCAACTGACTTTGACAAGAATGCCAATGGGAAAAGGATAATCTCTTCAACAAATGGTGCTATGAAAACCAGATCTCCACATGCAAAAGAGTGAAATTAGACCCATAGTTTACAACACATGACACAAAAACAACTCAAAATAAGTTAAAAAGAAATCATATGACCTGAAACTATAAAACTCCCAGAATAAAACATACAAGTAAAGGTACATGGTGTTTGTCTTGGTAATGATTTCATTAAAAAGGCACCAAAAGTACATGTAAGAAGACATTTGGGACTACCTAAAAATAAAAATATCCAGTATCATTAAGCACCAGAAAAAAAAAAATCAAAACCACAATGAGGGGCGTTTGGGTGGCTCAGTCTTTTAAGCATTCAACTCTTGATCTCAGCTCAGGTCTTGATCTCAGGGTCATGAGTTCAAGCCTCACATTGGGCTCCATGCTGGGTGTGGAGTCTACTAAAATGAAACAAAACAAACAAAACAAAAACAAAAACTTGCATTGAGATGTCACTTCACAGCCTCTATGGAAAACAGTTTGGAGATTCCTCAAAAAAATTAAAAGTAGAACTACTATATGGTTCAGCAATCCCACTTCTGTGATTTTTTAAAGAATTGAAATCAGGATCTGGAAGCGATGTTAGACCTCCCCTGTTCATTGTGTCATTATTCACAATAGCCAAGAGATGGAAACTACTTAAATGTTCATCTCTGGATGAATGGATAAAGAAAGTGTGTTACACACATGCAATGTAATGCTATTCAGCCTTTAAAAAGAAGGAAATTCTGCAATATGCTATAAGATAGATAAACCTGAGAACATTATGGTAAGTGAAAAAACCAGTCACGGAGGACAAATGCTGCATGACTACCCTTATATGAAGTATCTAAATGAGTAAAACTCACAACATGAAAGAGTAGAATGGTGGTTGCCAGTGGCTGCAGTGGGGTGTAGAATAGAGAATTACTAATCAATCGGCACAAAGTTTCAGTTAAGCAAGGTGGATAAGTTCTAGAGATTTGCTGAACAACATCGTAACTAGAGTCAAAAACAGCATTGTACACTTAAAATGTGGTAAAAGGGTATGTTTCATGCTTTTACCATAATAAAATATTCTTAATAAAAAGTAGCATTCTGAGATGGGATTCATATATTTTTACTGACAAAGGGGTTTATGTCAAAATAAAATTTAAAAAAATGATGATAGCTCCTGTTTGGAAGTCTTTCCATGGCTCCAGCTCTCTTTCAATATTACCATTTCTTCTTTTTTGCACCTTCAGATCTCATGGCGGCAATTACTTCCTTCTGTTTCTAATTTCCAGGTTCTTCAATCTGTCTTGTCGGTCTTTTGTTGCCACAAAACTGTGAATACTTCCTTCATTGAGTTATCTCAAATTCTCAGCTGAGTGGGTCTCCTGTTTCCTGGGAAAATTGTACCAAATATATTATCTTGCCATTTAGGGACAGGCTTTCTATCTAGAAAGAGTAGCCAGGGGAGGTAGCCTTAAAGTTTGATGTAAATTGTATCAATACAGAGCTTTTTTTTTAACTTGTAAATATATTTTACTTGTATAAAGAAATGTTAAAATTAGCAGGTAGCATTTTTAGAAAACCATCACCGTGCTCAAAATTTCTCATATTAATATTCAGGCATCCCCTGGAGGCCTAACATTTAGTTCCTTAAAGAACAATGTATATTTTTTTCTTTCCTTAGCCAAAAGTGTTGCTCCTTTACTAGTGAAATCCTGAGTTCTGAAAGAACTTTAAATGATACAGAAAGATATGTGATTCCAGAATATAATCTTCCTCTTCTCTCCACTTTTCTATTTTGTCATGGCCATCTATGAGGTTATTTGTAAAGAAAATATAGGAAGTTGTATTTCTTCACCTTTGACTTTTAGTGAACAATTACAAAGTGTATACAGCATAATATATAAGATATATCAAATTATGGCCCTATATTCTGGTTTCTGATTGGCTTGAATGCAGGAGAAATCTCGAGACACTGGAAGAGTGTATATACTATCCTCTGGAACATGACTGATCTCTGCTAGTAACTTACCACATTTCGTTTGTAGTGCCAACCTCTACCCCTGCCTTATCTACTTTGTTCCAACTGACCACACCTGTCTTGATCATGTGCTGACATTGACTGCTGGCATTTCTGGACCTTGCCATGTCCTCTATTCTTAAGGACAATATACTTTGAGCTCTCTTTGCCTTAGGCCCAACCTGTTTTAGCCATTAGCTCTCTCAACACTTTTATAATTTGGGGGCATTTAAAAACATTTCCTCTATTTAAAAAAATTTACATTTTTAGATCATGTGGAAATGTCTGGTTCCCTTCTTAATAAGAAGTGATGCAAAAACCTATTCTGTTCTTCACACCACCAATCTTAGAATTCTGTTTTTCCATATAACCAGAGACCTACTCTTGTCTGCTTTGAAATTTTCTATCTCCTTCTTATACCTGTATAGTGTTTTTCTTGCCTCCCTCCATGGTAGACATTGTCCTTGTACCACATTTAGTTTCCTTCTTTAATTCATGGTAAACTTTCATAAAGTTTATATTTTAGTCTTCCAACCTTAGTCATAGAAATTTTGAAGCACAATAGTTGAACAATTCTGAAAAAACATATTTTTTTCTCTTTCAATTATCCAGCTCTTGAAATTAAGAGTGAGGATTTTTATAAATATTGTATCCATTTTTTTGGTTTTAAAAATAGTCTATTTTGGAGTTCAGAAATGAGTATTTAAAAATTTTTTTCTCAATATTGTCTCTAGAACCATCTTCATATTCTTTGATGCAGTGGGTGCCTCTGGCTTAATGTGAGGAAGGAGAAAATCATATATTAAAAAATGAGAACTCTTTCAAATAAGTCATTCTGCTACATGTTCCATGGATGTGGGTTTCTTGGTCTCTCCTGGTTATAAATATACTGTATATTAAAATAGACAAATTCTTATTCTTCCTAATTATGTGTATACGATTTAGAATTGAGAGACTGAAAATTGTTGATGTAATATTGTTGTAAGGGGTAATTATGATAATTTGATTAATGTTGCATGTCAATTTAGTAATTGAAAGAAGGTAATTTTGTCAAAATATTAAGACGTTTATGTATGAATTATTTTTTAAAATGCCCTCATAGTCCTCACATTCTAAAAGGGGGAGGGATAATAAACATAAGTTATATGTAAGCAATATAGAATGTTAGGTGATAAATAGTATGGGGGAAATGACGGCATAGCAAGGTAAGGGGTATCAGAAATGGGGGTCTTGCAATGTTCAATTTTCAATAGGATGTTCAACGGTTTGAAAGAGGTGGAGTTAGCCATATGGAAGTTTAGAAGAAGAGTTGAACAGTAGATAGAGAGTAAGGATAATAATATCAACAAAAGCATCTAAAAAGGCCATAGGGGAAAATATAGAGAAGAAAGGTAAGAAAAAGATGGAGAGTGGTAGCAGGAGAACTAGCATAAAGACCTTATGATGAAAAGGTAGAAGGTAGGTATAAATAAAGGGAAGGTAGAGGTACAGGGTAGGTAGAAGGGAAAAACCAGCGCAAAGCTCTTAAAACAGGGATATGCATGGCATGTTAGAGAAACAGGAAGAAGGTAAGTTAAGGTAGAGCTAAGTAATCAACAGAGAAAACAGTAGGTGCTAAAGATAGAGGGTCTGACAATAGGTCCTTTTAAACCATTGCAAATGCTTTTAATTTTACTGTGAGTAGAATAGAAACACATTGGAAAATTTTGAGCAGAATTATGTCAAGCCTTTTGGAATGATCAAATGGCTTCAGTGCCAAGAAAGTGCAGCTGGTGGCCAATATAGAGACTAATTAGAAGCTATTGGCATAATACAGATGAGAGATAATGGCTTGCAGCAAGGCTGTAGCAGATAAAGTGGTGAAAAGTGGTCATATTTTAGATGCATTTTTTATAGAAGAAATTACAAGATTTTCTTATGGACTGGAAGTACAGCATAAGAAAAAGAAAGACATCAGAGATAGTAAGGAAAAGACTGCTGGCTGCTTACCATTTCCCCCTTCTTCCTTAATAACAAAATCTCATTGGAGGTGGCAATTTGTTAAGGTTAATCAAAGGAGAATGAGGAGGGGAGAGTGGAGGAAGAGGAGAAATTATATTTTCCATCTTCTCATTCAAATGGAAGTGGTCAAGAACTTGCAAGATTAAAATTGTTGGGTGGGGGGCACCCGGGTTGCTCAGTCGTTAAGCATCTGCCTTCGACTCAGGGCATGATCCCAGAGTCCTGGGATTGAGCCCCACATCAGGCTCTTCTGCTGGGAGCCTGCTTCTTCCTCTCCCACTCCCCCTGCTTGTGTTCCCTCTCTCACTGGCTGTCTCTTCCTGTCAAATAAATAAATAAATAATCTTTAAAAAAAATGTTGAATGGATCTTCAAGAAAAGCACTTTAAAAGGAAATAGGCTCAACTCTCAACTGAGAGTATACTTTACTGACCTCATCCTTTTCTTCTTTCTGCTACTGGAATTTGGGGGGAAGAAAAGGCTAAGATGCTTGTAAAAAACACATCTTAAGCCCTTTAATGAATCATAGGACTTGCCCATATCTAAAAATATTTTAGAAAAATAATGCTTAAGTTTACTCAGTTACTTGTGTCTTAGCTCAGTTTCTAACTAAAACAAATGAATTTCAAGTTTTTGCCTCAGCTAAATAATGGCATTGTCATTTACTGAGGAGAAAAACAAACAGTGAGAAGAGGCAGATTTAAAGGGGGAAAACAATCCCAGTCCCCCATCCCCCTCCCCTCTGAAGCCCTCAATTTGTTTCCCAGAGTTCATAGTCTCTCATGGTTCATTCCCCCTTCTGTTTGCCCACCTTCATTCTTTCCTTCCTTCTCCTACCGATCTTCCTACTTCTTATGTTCCATAAATGAGTGAAACCATATGATAATTGTGTTTCTCTGCTTGACTTATTTCACTTAGCATTATCTCCTCCAGTCCCATCCATGTTGCTGCAAATGTTGTGAAATCGTTCTTTTTGATGGCTGAGTAATATTCCATTGTGGATAGGGACCACTTCTTCTTAATCCAGTCATCTGTTGAAGGGCATCTTGGCTCCTTCCATGGTTTGACTATTGTGGATAATACTGCTATGAACATTGGGGTGCATATGGCCCTTCTCTTCACTACGTCTGTATCTCTGGGGTAAATACCCAGTAGTGCAATTGCTGGATCATAGGGTAGCTCCATTTTTAACTTTTTAAAGGACCTCCACACTGTTTTCCAAAGTGCCTGTACCAACTTGCATTCCTACCAACAGTGTAAGAGGGATCCCCTTTCTCCACATCCTCTCCAACATTTGTTGTTTCCTGCCTTGTCAATTTTTGCCATTCTAACTGGTGTAAGATGGTATCTCAATGTGGTTTTGATTTGAATTTCCCTGATGGCTAATGATTTTGAACATTTTTTCATGTGTCTGTTACCCATTTGTATGTCTTCAATGGAAAAGTGTCTGTTCATATCTTCTGCCCATTTTTTGATTTGATTATTTGTTTCCCGTGTATTGAGTTTGAGAAGTTCTTTGTAGATCTTGGATACCAGTCTTTTATCTGTAGTGTCATTTGCAAATATCTTCTCCCATTCCATGGGCTGCCTCTTAGTTTTTTGGACTGTTTCCTTGGCTGTGAAGAAGATTTTTATCTTGATGATGTCCCACAAGTTCATTTTTTCTTTTGTTTCTCTTGCCTCTGGAGATGTGTCATGAGAAAAGTTGCTGTGGGCAATGTCGAAAAGGTTCCTGCCTATGCTCTCCTCTATGATTTTGATGCATTCCTGTCTCACATTGAGGTCTTTCATCCATTTGGAGTTTATCTTTGTGTATGGTGTGAGAGAGTGGTCAAGTTTCATTCTTTTGCATGTAGTGTCCAATTTTCCCAGCACCATTTATTGAAGAGACTGTCTTTTTTCCACTGGATGTTTTTTCCTGCTTTATCAAAGATTAGTTGCCCAAAGAGCTAAGGGTCCATTACTGGGTTCTCTATTCTGTTCCATTGGTCTATGTGTCTGTTTTTGTGCCAGTACCATGCTGTCTTGGTGATCACAGCTTTGTAGTATAGCTTGAAATCCAGCAATGTGATGCCCCCAGCTTTGTTTTTCCTTTTCAGAAATTCCTTGGCGATTTGGGGCCTTTTCTGGTTCCACACAAATTTAAGGGCTCTTTGTTCTAGTTCTTTGAAAAATGTCATCGGTATTTCGATTGGGATGGCATTGAAAGTGCAGATTGCTCTGGGTAGCATGGACATTTTAACTATGTTAATTCTTCCGATCCATGAGCATGGAATATTTCTCCATCTTTTTGTCTCTTCTTCAATGTCTTTCAAGAGTGATTTGTAGTTTCTAGAATATAGATCCTTTACCTCTCTGGTTAAGTTAATTCCAAGATAACATATGATTTTTGGTGCTATTGTAAATGGAATGGATTCCCTAATTTCTCTTCCTTCAGTCTCATTGTTCGTGTATAGAAGTGCAACTGATTTCTGAGCATTGATTTTGTATCCCGCCACATTACTGAATTGCTCTATAAGTTTTAGTAGTTTGGGGGTGGAGTCTTTTGGATTTTCCATATAGAGTATCATGTCATCTGTGAAGATATTGCATGGTGCACTGGGTGTTATACGCAGATAATGAATCCTGGAACACTACATCAAAAACTAAGGCTA
Source organism: Ursus americanus (assembly GCF_024610735.1). Classification (NCBI taxonomy): domain Eukaryota; kingdom Metazoa; phylum Chordata; class Mammalia; order Carnivora; family Ursidae; genus Ursus; species Ursus americanus. Next base: position 52,360,179 of record NC_142164.1, on the reverse strand, counting down.
TACTGTATGGTGACTAACATAACATAATAAAAAATTATTATTAAGAAAAAATAAAGGAGGAAAACAGGAGCTCAGTTTCACTTAAGTTTGAGATGTCCATTCCACATCCAAATGCAGATTTTCACTAGGTAACTGGGCAGATGAATATTACAAAGATTTGAAGATGTTAACTGAATATTTTATTCAGTTTAGTAAATTTCCATTTTGACACTATTATAATGAAAGAAACAAAAGCAGAACGAATATCCATTTTTTATAAATTCATTATGAAGAAATATTTGCCAGTTCTACATTAAAAGAAATAATGAAGGATAAAAATTTGAAATAAGTTTTGTTCTAAATCAATAACATTTTGAAAAATATGAGGTTTGTCCTGGCCTTAGACATTGCTTACAGTTACCTTTGCATTTGCCATTCTCATCTCCAAACCTCTTCCATGATATCTAGCCTCATATGGCCAGTAACCATATTTATGACTTGATCAACATAGCAAGTCAATAGATACCTACCTGAGGGTTATAAATATATAAAGAAAGCAAATAACAATGAAAGTAACTATGAAAATATATTACCCATTGAAGTCCATCCAACCTAAGCAGCAACTTAAGTATTGCTGATATAGCATTGCTACAGAAGTATGGGCAACTATATTTCCAAAGATTCCTTCTCTATAAAAACCTTGCTCTGCACGAGCAGAATGTCAAAATTGCTATTCTTATAGCTACAGGTGTTTTTTTTCCACTGTAATTACTTAGAGGAAAATTAGTACCATAAAGTTGCCTATTTATCATCTTATGGGGTACTTCCCATTTTTGATCCTGCATTTATGAGATTGCATTCAGCCAGGAGCTTATTATTATCCATTAATAACCATTCAAAATAGTAAATTATGTATTTGAAAGCCCTGCTGGGTTCATTTTTTAAAATTCACTGAATTTTTTTTTCTTTCTCTGGTGGAAATGGGCTGCAAGCACTCAAGGTGTGAAATCAGATTACCATTTAGATGTTGTTGAGAGGTAAATGAATGACTTTTCATTAGCATTTTATGGCCTAAGTGTGTCATACTTTGACACTGCCATTCTGCAGTCATTTGTCCTACAACTAAAGAGCGACTTGTAGTCAGATAGGTTTTATGTGATAGGTATGTTAAGTTTTATTATGCCTCACTTTGTCTTCACAAAGATAATTGTAGTGATGTATTAATTAATTCACAAGTGTGTTTTTTTTTTAACTCTGTATATAATGTTATGGGCAGGGTTAGACATAGGACAGTTTGTCATTAGGCCTAAAAATTAATGATCTGCTTTCCTAATTACGAAACTTTTTAAAAATAGAAATCTATGATACATGAATTTTATATTTATTAAAATCAAGAATATTATGCTTTAAATGGCTTTTTTATTTTTTAATTTATTTTTTATTATTATGTTCAAGTAGCCAACATAAAGTACGTCAAAATAAACTGATTTTTTTTAAATAAATTTCAAAAAAACTCATTATCTTTCTCATTGTTCTTAGATGTAAAGCTATAAAAAGTAACTTTTTTTCTTATTTCTTATGAAAAATCTTTTAAACTCACTTAAAGAATTAAAGCATGTGTGTGCATGGCAGCAATATCCAAAACAATTTATTTTACCTGTTTGAAGTTGTCATGGCATAATTAAAACCAGGGAGGAAAAAGAAAAAACAAAATAGGTTTAGCTTATAGTTATGTTAACTTTGAGTATGACTAATTACATCCTTTGATTTGTTTTTGAGTTATTTCTTTAGAATAAAAGTTGAAAAGCATTTTGTAGGAACATTTGTTCTATTCTATTTGCTCTATGTACTCATTTATTTTCTTTTTGTAACTCAATAGAGCATTTATTAATTATTAGCCAATTTTAAAAACTTTTTTTTCTTTTTGTTAAAGTTAAATGGAATCTTCATTTGCTCACTAGTTTTCTTCATTTGCTCTGGTGAAGAAATAAATTTCTAAAGATTTATTTAATAGCTTCATAGTTTTTTTTAGGAATTACTTACAAACACAATTATCAAAGCAACATAGATGCTTATGTTGAAGACTCCCTGATCTCTTACTCTTATGCTTTTGAAACAAATATAGCTGACCAAGTATATTTTCTCTTCTTAGCCAAACTTTACCGAGGGTCCCCTGAACTCTTTTTCAACTAGGCCTCACATTTTAGGCTTTTGGACTTCCACATTCATCTATGCATTGCCCAATTTTAGCAAGCATTCTGCTAAGTCATTTTAGCCAGTATCTCCCATCCTCCATATCTTACCACCCTCAATATCAAATCAGGTTCCTCATTCTCTATCTTTCCTCAGTTGATTTCTGATCACCCTTCAGCAAGAAACCTGTTGGGTCAGTTTAGCCAGAATCCCCCCTTATCCCTGATGTTTCCTTTTAATAATTTTCCAGCCACCAATTCCCATTGTGCTACTTAGGTATAAATTCCCACTTGCCCATATTTTACTTGAATTGAGCCTGGTTCTATATACTAGTCCCCTTTTAGCCATGGTTTTGCTTTCCTTCATTTCAGTTACCCACAGTCAACTTTGGTCTGGAAGCAGATGATCTTTTTTCTGACATATTGTCAGAAGGTCAATAGTAGTCTTAACACTATGCCACAATGTCTATGTCATTTACCTCATATCATCTCATTACATTGGCATTTTATTATTTTACATTATCATGGGAATAAGGGTGAGTACAGTAAAATAAGATATGTTGAGAGAGAGACCATATTCACATAACTTTTATTAAAGAATATTGTTCTATTTTTCTCATTTTATTATTAGTTATTGTTGTTAATCTCTTACTGTGCCTCATTTAAAAATTAAATTTTATCATAGGAATATCTGCATATGAAAGAACTGTATATATAGGGTTCAGTATCATCCTCTGTTTCAGGCATCCTCTGTGGATCTTGGAACATATCCCCTACAGATAAGGGGAAACTACTGTGCTGAAATCTCTTTTCCCTTATTATAATAGGCATGAATAATATTTGTTTATATCACTTAAACTACTGCCCAGCTCTGGTTGTTCTTTAACAATATTCTACCAATTAGATCTCATATTTTATATTCAAAAGTATTACGTGACTTTAATAGACAGAGATTTTACTTGCTTAACCTCTTACCCCAATGTTTTCTTTAAAAGAAACAAAATCTTTTTCTGCTGGGAACTGTCCATCTCCCTATGACAATCCATATTGTTTTGTGTTGAGCTGAAACCTTACTAGAGGTCTGTTGTTCCTTCTTGTGAGCAACTTGCCTTAACTGGGTCAGTCTTTCCTTCAATTCACTCATTTTTGTTGCTAAGTTATCTAAGAAAGAATGGGGATTTCCAACCTATTAAGGGATTTTTAATGGTGGTGATGACAGCTCTATTAATATGCTAATATAAAGTTTTAAGATAAGGGCTGGTCATAAGAGCTGTTTTATTTTTTCAAAAATTGTTTCTAGGGCAACCCTCTTTGGTCCCCTCTCTCTTTGGGAGCTTTGTACTCTATCATTCAATAAACTTTACTATCGCTTAATTAAAAAAAATGTTTTCAGAATGAAAACACCAGAACTATGTATAGTGCCATCTTAGCTTTTCTGTTCTATTTTTAAGTTTTTTTAATTAAGATTTTATTTATTTATTTAGAGAGAGCAAACATGCATGCACATTGGGGGAGGGGCAGAGGGAAAAGGAGAGAAAGAATCTCAAGTAGACTCTGTGCAGAGTGCAAGTTTGGGCTCAATCTGACAATCCTGAGATCATGACCTGAGCCAAAACCAAGAGTCCAACACTTGAGTGACTGAGCTGCCCAGGTGCTCCTATTTTCAAGGACTTTTGATTGCAAGTGACAGAAAACAAAATTTAGGCACAAAGCGAATTTATTGGAAATATCCCAGGAACCTTGAAACCAATCAAAATATGACAAGGGGGAGAACAAATAATGGTCAGTATGCTATCATTTTTTCTATCAATACTCTTTATTACTTGTCTCAACTCTCTACATGTCCAGTATTTTTGTCTCTCTAACCTCAGAATAACTTTTTATACAGAGAAAAAAATATTTAAACCTTACGCTATGTCTTGCCACAGCAGAAGTTCAGAAAAAACATGGCCAAATTTGCTCAAACCCAGCTTTTAAAATCCTAAGGAGAAATTAAAGGGAAGATTGACCACCAGTCATAAGTGTAATCTTTCAAAATGAAAATTTTGCCAAACAAAACATTGACAAGCTTTTAATGAGACTAGAAATAGCTTCGAGGATATAAAAAATAAACAAGCAATGCAAGTTACACAATTTATCAAATATGATTTTAGAAGAAATATATTGTCTTAGAGCTGAGTTAGTGTTAAATATGTGCCCATACCAAAAAAAAGTGTCCTCTGTATTAATTAAATTTATATTGTTTTCCATTAGAGTAAAGAGATCAAATAATAATTTCTATAGTGATTATTACTTTTTTACAATACAGCAGACATTAAAAGAAGTTGGGAGATCTACAAGCAAATACAAACTTTTTTTAAAATTAAGAATATTTTATGTATTATATATTGCCTTCAGATTCAAAGCAATATTATTAACGGGCATATATAAATCCTAATTTTAGTTTTATTATTTCACAGACATTTTTGGATATCAACAGATACAAAACAATCCTATTCTTTGGAGTTGCAGTATTTCACAAATGACATTGTAACTAGCAACTGAATATGTTACCACTGCTGTTTTTAGATGTATTTCAAAACATGTAGAATGAATTTGTAATTTATTTTAATTGTGTTCATTTTTGGGGGAGCCTTCACATTTCTTTCTTAGAGTTATATTAAGGTTTCTTTGGGATTTGTAGAAAGGCAGAAAAATCATATTATATAAATTTAATACATTGAAATTGATATTACTAAGCAAATTTCTTGATTTTATATGGCCTCATCCAGTGAAGAAGAAAAGATTATTTTTTTAAAGATTTTATTTAGTGTTCCACAATCCATTGTTTGTGTACAACATCAAGCATTAATGATGTACTGTATGATGACTAACATAATATAATAATAAAAAAATATTTTATTTATTTGTTTGACAGAGAGAGCAAGAGAGCATAAGCACAGGGAGCAGCAGAGAGAGAGGAGAAGCAGGCTCCCCACTGAGCAGGGAACTGATGTAGGGCTTGATCCCAGACCCTGGGATCATGACCTGAGCTGAAGGCAGATGTTTAACTGACTGGGCCACCCAGGCACCCCCTCACCCCCCAAAAAAGGTTAATCATTTTCTTTAGTTGTTATTGTGAATTTTAAATTTAAAATTCATATAACCTAAGCTTTCTGTTGTAAACTATTAATATCCCTTATAACAATTATTTATAAAACTCAGGGACAAAGAAGCAACCTAACCACAAAAGGGGAATTGGATATATAATTCAAATTTACAAAATAAATTGAAATATTAATTTTAAAATAAATATTCTCATGTTTTAAAGTTATCACCAGTTCCCTGCGTTCAAAATCATAATTAAAGATCTTTTTCTGGGTGCCTGGGTGGCTCAGTCATTAAGCATTTGCCTTCAGCTTGGGTCATGATCCCAGGGTCCTGGGATCAAGTGCCCCATTGGGCTCCTTGCTCAGGGGGAGCCTGCTTCTCCCTCTGCCTGCTTCTCCCCCTGCTTGTGCTCTCTCTCTCTCTCTGACAAATAAATAAGTAAAATCTTAAAAGAAAAATAAAGGTCTTTTTCTAACTTATTTTAAATCTTTAAGTGAAACCTAGAGATGTAAGTATTGTACTGAGTACAAATATTAATTGAAATCATTTTTAATTTTTATAAAATTAGAACAGGGTGTGATGACAAGTTATAACTGCTGGATTTCGACTTCTTGTATATGTCTTTGATAACACATGCTCAGTATAATTTGACTCAGACACTTGAGTTTTAAGGTCTTACTTGAAACAAAAATAAACTGGTAATATAACTTGATTTCCTTGAAAACTTAATAAAGTTTAATTAGTAAACTTATAAAACAGAAAAATGTTAACTTGACATGAAGGGTTGTTTCAAGAGACTTAATGCAGTACTTGGAAGTTTTCTTGGAAAAGAAAGAAAAAAACAGCATACATGAAATACAATTTTAGCATTTTTTTATATTCTCTGAGAATTAACTGCTTTTTAATTTTCTGGCATTTTAGCCACTGATTTTGAAAAATGAAACTGTGTATTATATGGAAACCATTATATTTCTGAGCAGTATATTTCTATCAGTTATTTCATTTACTCAATACTTAATGTACAGTATTCAATGTACAGCTACCTGATAAAAATGCAGCTGGTTGTTCTAATAAATTGCAAGCATACTTTAGAAATTGCAGGCATACTTTAGAAATATTGTAGGTTTAGTTCCAGACCACCACAATAAAGCAAATATTACAATAAGTGAGTCAAATGAACTTTTCATTTCCCAGTGAACATAAAAGTTATGTTTACACTATACTGTAATCTATCGTGTGTAATAACATTATGTCTAAAAACTGTACATACCTTAATTTGAAAATACTTTATGGCTAAAAAATGCTAATCACCATCTGAGCTTTCAGGGAGTTGTAACCTTTCTGCTGCTGGAGGGACTTGTTTGAATGTAGTTGGTTACTGACTGAGAGGCATGGTTGTTGGAGGTTGAAGTGGCTCTGGTAATTTCTTAGAATAAAACAACAATTAAATTAGCCATATTGATTGATGCTTCTTTTCATGAATGATTTCTCTGTAACATACAGTACTGTTTAGTGGCATTTTCCCCACAGTAGAATTTCTTTCAAAGTTGGAATCAATTCTCTCAAATCCTGCTGCTGCTTTATAAACTAAGTTTGTGTAATATTTCAAATCCTTCAATGTCATTTCAACCATTTTCATACCATCTTTATCAGGAATACATTCTGTCTTAAGAAACCACTTTCTTGGGGCGCCTGGGTGGCTCAGTCGTTAAGCATCTGCCTTCGGCTCAGGGCATGATCCCAGGTCCTTAGATGGAGCCCTGCATCGGGCTCCCTGCTCAGCTGGAAGCCTGCTTCTTCCTCTCCCACTCCCCCTGCTTATGTTCCCTCTCTCGCTGGCTGTCTCTCTCTCTGTCAAATAAATAAATAAAATCTTTAAAAAAAAAAAAGAAAGAAACACTTTCTTTGCTCATCCATAAGAAGCAACTCTTCATGTATTAAAGTTTTATCATAAGATGGAAGCAATTCAGTCATATCTTTAGGTTTCATTTCTAATTCTACTTCTCTTCCTAGTTCCACCATATCTGCAGCTGCTTCCTGTAGTCTTGGCCCCCTCAGAGTCATCTATGAGGGTTAAAATCAACTTCTTCCAAACTCCTGTATTATTAATATTTTTACCTTACCCCTTAAATCACAAATGTTCTTAATGGCATCTAGAATGGTGAATCCTTTCCAGAAGGTTTTCATTTTACTTTCCAAAATCCATCAGAAGATTCACTATCTATGGCAGCTATAGCCTTACAAAATGTATTTTATAAAAAAGATTTGAAACTCAAAATTACTGCTTGATCCATGGGCTGCAGAATGGAGATTGTGTTAGAAGGCATGAAAACAACATTAATCTTATTGTGCATCTACATCAGAGCCATTAAGTGACCAAATGCATTGTTAATTAACAGTAATTTTTGAAAGGAATCTTGGAGCAGTAGGCCTTAACAGTGGGCTTAAATTATTCAGTAAACCATGTTGTAAACAGATGGGCTTTCATCCAAATTTTTTGTTCCATTCATAGAACACAGGTATAGTAGATTTAGTACAATTCTTAAGGTCCCTAGGGTTTTCAGAATGGTAAATAAACATTTGTTTCAACTTAAAGGCACCAAGTTCATTAACACCTAACAAGAGAGTCAGGCTGTTCTTTCAAATTTTGAAGCCAGGCATTGATTTTTCCTCTCTAGCTATGAATCCTAGATGTCATCTTCTTCCAACAGAAGGCTGCTTCATCAACATTAAAAATAGTGTAACCACCTTCCTAAAAATATAATGTTTATTAATTTATATATATATAGAGAGAGAGAGAGGAGAGAGAGAGAGAAAATGAGAGCAGGGAAGAGGGGCAGAGGGAGAGGGAGAGAGAGAATCTCAAGCAGACTCCCCGCTGAGCACAGAGCCCCATGTGGGGCTCATGACCCTGAGATCACGACCTGAGCTGAAATCAAGAGTCAGATGCTTAACTAACTGAGCCACCCAGGCACCCTTAGTATGACCATTTTAATTATCTTAGCTAGATTTTCTGGACAACTTGCCACAGATTCTACATCAGAACTTGCTGCTTCAATTTGCACTTTATTTTTTTCATAACTAGAAGACTGTATGTCTCTTACCTTGCACTTTTTAAGTTATGGAGATGGCTTCTCTCCTTAAACTTCATGAACCAACTGCTGCTGGCTTTAAACTTTTCTTCCTTATCTCTCTCAGCCTTCATAGAATTGAAGAGTTAGGGCTTTGCTCTGGATTAAACTTTGGCTGAATAGAATGTTGTGGTTGGTTTGATCTTCTAGGCAGACCACTAAAACTTTCTCCATGTCAACAATACATCTGTTTTGCTTTCTTATCATTCATATGTTCACTAGAGTAGCATTGCTAATTTCCTTTAAAAAATTCTTCTGTGCACTCACAACTTCGCTAACTGGCATAGGAGGTCTAGCTTGAAGACCATCTCAGCTTTTTCATGCCTTCTTCATTAAACTTAATCATTTAAGTGAAATGTTTACTTGTACATTTAGCAGGCATTATAGGTTATTAATTGTCCAAATTTTGATACTGCTGTGTCTGAGAGAACAGGAAATCACAGGGAGAGGGAGATTGGGGAATAACCAGTCAGTGGAGTAATCAGAATACATACATTTACCAATTAAGTTCACCATTATATGGGCACAGTTGGTGGCACCCTGAAACAATTACAATAGTAACACTGAAGGTCACTGATCATAAATCACCATAATAAATAAAAAACTTCAATATTATTATGTACCATGCACCAAAAAATAACTCTAAATGGCAAATGTACCTAAATCTATATCTAAAAATTTAAACCTAGGCAAAAGTTTCTTTCTTCTTTTTTGAGAGGGAGAGAGAGAGAAAGAGAGAGAAAAGGAGAGGGGGAGGGGCCGAGGAAGAGAGAGAGAGACAGACTCTTACAGGCTCCATGCCCAGTGTGGAGACCAACTCAGGGTTCAATCTCACAACGTTGAAATCATGACCTGAGCTGAAATCGAGTTGGACCCTTAACCGACTGGGCCACCCGGGTGCCTGTAGGCAAACATTTCTTAAGTGACACATATAAAGCATGAAGTAAATAAAAAACAAAATCAATGAATTAGGTTTCATAAAAATTGAACACTTTTGCAGTTAAAAGGACAATGTTATGTAAATACAACATTAAAAAATGGATACTGAGTCAAATATTTTCAAAAATATATTTAACAAATTATTTGCAAATCAGATATCTGCTAAACTACTTACATTTCAATGAAATAAAAACACATTAAAATTCAATGATAATAAAGGTAGAATTTTTTGAGTATATGAAATATTTGAACAGAAACATTTAAAATATATACAGATGATAACAAAGGACAAGAAACAAAGGTTTACTTCTAGGAGAGCAAACTATGGCTTTTGGGCCAAAAAAAAAGCTTATTTTCATAAATAAGGTTATATTGGTACATAGAAATGCTCATTTGTTTACTTAGTAATGATGGCTGGTTTGCACTACAATTACAGAGTTGAGTATTGCCCAAGAGGCCTTATGACTCCCGGAGCTAAAAATATGTGCTATTTGGGTATTTACAGAAAATGTTTGGCAACCCTTGTTTACATCATTACTCAGAAAGTAAACACATTTTTTAAAAATTAGATACCACTTCATACTCCATAAAATAATGAAAGTTAAAGAAACTGGCCATTCCATGTGGTGGCAAGGATATAGAGCAAATGGATCCACCAAAAACTGCTGATGGAAATGTAAAATGGTACAACTATTTTGGAAAACAGCCCACTTTTTCTTTATTTTTAAATAACTTTAGGCTTAAAGAAATTTGTGAAATTGTACAGAGTTCCTGTGTGCATTTAACTCAGTTTTCCCTAATGATAACATCTTAGAAATAATAGCACATTATCAAAATGAAGACACTGACATTTGTATAATGCTAGTAACTGAAGTACAGACTTTATTCAGATTTTACCGATTTATTGTAGTTGCTTGTGTATACAGGGGTGGATGACATAATAAAATTAATTCCAAATATTCAAAGCAGATAATGATGGTAAGATTGTGTTGAATATTTGGGAGGGGTAGTTGTCTTCGTGTTTTCTCTTTATTCTGAGACTGGAGTAGAATCCTAGGACAGAAGTGGTATTAGCCTCCTTTCACTAGCCAAATTTTGAACAATGCTGAGAAATAGGCAATTTTACTCCACATGTGCATGTTCTTATTGATGCACTTGAGGATTCCTGAGTCAGTCAAGAGTCACAGTAACTTCCCAAGACCCTTTTCACCTTTGTTGATAGGAGTAAAATGATTCAGAGAGTTCTTAGTCCCACTGTACAGACCACTCTTCCTGATGCAAAGTGTTGGGAAACTAAGGGATTTCATGCTTTTAGTCTCTTAATACTTCACTCTTCATACCTATTTGGGAATATAACATTTAAGTGTGCAAAGTCTTTCTTGATCCCTCATCATATATTTGAGGATTTCCCAAAAAGGTTGATTTTATATGAAGTGTGTGGTCTTCTTATCTCCCAAGATAATGAGGATTTAAACTTTTATTTTTTTCTATACCCACAAAAACACACATACGCAGACACAAGCACGCTGCATGCTTATATGTACGTATATCCTTTCTTTTGATTCTCTTCCTTTTCTTTTTCAAAAAATTGACTAATAATTAGCATGCCATTTTTAATTGTTCTTTTCACATTTCAAACTCATCCACATTAATGTAGGTCTATGAAATAAAACTTAATTGCTTAGATTCTTGTCAATTGTAACGAAGTATCTTTTTATTTAACCAATCCCATAATGTTGGAAATCTGTTTTTAATTTTTCACAAGTGTATTTAATTCTGTAAAAACTGTTTTGTATATTTAATCTCCATAATCTCATCAAATAATTTCCTTATGATCAGTTTATTAAAGTAACATTCCTAGATTAAACAGTACACTTTTTTTTCTTTGATTCATCCTGTCAAAACAGCTTTAAAAAGTCTCTACCCTTTTATACTCCTACCAGAAGTATATCAATATACTTATACAACATACAGACTCTCAACAATGTGCTCATTAGAATCTACTTGGTCTTCGGTTATTTGATGGGAGAAAACCACACCAAATGTTATTTTATATGCATACTGTTGATTCCTATGAAAGTTAATCAAAATTTAATTTATTTATTGGTCATTTGTATTTATTCTTTGTTAAATTTCCCATATTATTTGTTCATTTTTCTATTTGAGTGACCCACTCTTTATTGATTTGTAGGGGACATGAAAATGATGAATATACTAAAAACTTGCCTGCCATATACATTGCAAATATATTTTTTAAAATTGTCATTTAAAAGATGTGTGCTTATGAAAGTTTTTATTTGCCTGCAGGTTGGGATTTTTCATACAGAAGTTTCTAATTAATATTATTATGTAATTTCATCCAATAGTCTTTACACTTGTGATACCTTTTCCTCAATTGTGCATGAATGTGTGTGTGCGCGTGTGTGTGCATAATAGATAAAATCCCCAATACCCAACTTCATACTTTATGGTAAAGCAAAACTATTCCTTTTTTTCACAGGTCAGTCACTTGTCCCAACTTATCCTTTCTTCCATGGTCTGGTCACCCTCATCTTCATTCCTCCTAATTAAAGTGTATTAAATTAATTTGCCAGGATTTTCCACACTTTCTTCCAATATAATGACTTTAAGGATGGCTCCCTGTGTGTTTCTTCAATTTATTTATTTAATTTTATTTTTTATTTTTTTTTCTTCAATTTATTTAAAACTAATGTGTCTGCCAGAAAGTATCCGAAGTTTGTGGTATATTTTTGGCAACATTCCTTATTTTCAGTATTGCTCTGGTATAGGAGCTTTGTCTTTCATCAATACTGTGAAAAGTCGTACCAATCATATACACAGTACCATTAAGTCCCTGAGACCGTTTCCATATTCTATTTGTTTCATTGATCTGTTTATGCTTACCTGTTTATTAGGATGTTTTAATTACTTTCTACTTTAAAATATAATATACTATCTAGTAGGAGAAATGTTTCCACATTAGTTCTTTTTTTTTTCCAAAAAGTGCCACGGTATATCACACATTTATCCCTCCATATTAATTTTAGAAATGTTTTTCAACAGGTATTGTAAGGTTAGAGGATATAGGATGTTGACAATGCTTATATTTTGATAGAAAAAAGACACAAAGAAAATTGACATCATTACAATATTGAAAATTCCTATCCAAGAAACAAATGATTTTGCCATTTATTAAAATCTCATTTATGTTCTTAAATAGAACTTAAAATTTGTTTCAGTATGATCCTTGCATAATACTTTCTAATTTTATGTCTAGACATTTTATATCTTTATTTTTGTTATGATTATGAACTAGATAATTTCCCCAATATATTTTCTAAACAATAATTATTGGTGCATGTTAAAGTTTATCATGTATTTGTTTGTAACTGGCTACATCACTTAACTCATTATTTCTAATAGTTTCTCACTTGATTTTTAAATATTGAATATTTCCTAAATGGCTAATCATTCCATCAAGAAATCATACTATTTTACCTCCTTTTCTTTATACATTTATATTTTTTATTAATTCCATTGTCTCAAGTGTCTAAACAATGTTTCTGTAGTGAATATAGACAACTTTGCCTTGCTCATGAAATAAAAAGAATCATTTTTTCTTTTTTTACTATTATGTATGAATTGGGGTATTGGTGATTTTATCTCCTTATGACTCTGAGTTAGGTTAAGGAAGCATTAGTTACCAGAATTTTCTACATTTTCTCTTCCTAACTTGTCACCACTCCTTCAATTTGGGGAGTTTTTTGATGGCTTCCTGAATGTTCCTTCAATTCATTTCAAAGTGTAAAGTATCTGGCAGAAATTATCCAGGTACTTTACAGTATGATAAACTCTATGCACTTAATATTCTCTATTTTCAGACTTGACAAAGCTCCAATACCAGAGCATCAATTTTGCTTCTGTATTAAGTCACTGTGTTTTGTTTGAGGAAATGTTTTTTGCTTTAGTTTTAGTTTTTGGCTTTTTGTTGTTGTTGTTTTCAATTTTCTTTTGTATTATTTCATTTCTTGGAAGTCAAAATTTAAGTTTTTCTTTTTTTTAACTCTATAGACAGACTAGCAATTTGGAAAATATAATACTCAAACTGATATTCAATTGTGAGTAGCTTACTAGAAACGATAAGCAACGAGGTATAAAAGACTTTAGTCTTGTCATGCTTTACAAAATTTGAAAATTAAGGTGCATATTACAGTATAATACCATGTTCACTCATTATGCAATCATGATAAGACACTTTTCAGAGTCATATGTAAATAAATCAATGCTTGTAAGTATACAACACTATTCTCAATAAGATCCCATGATATTTTATGTTAGAAGAAACAATGAAAGAAAAAGAAATCTGATAGAAACTATTTAGAAAATTTGAGCTCTTTAGAAGTTTTAAAGAAGTGGATGGAAAGAATACATCATTGCTTAAGTGTCTTTTTAATTCATATTTTGCATCCTCAAAAACTTAAAGAAAGGTAAAGCAGGTTTTATGCAGTGTTTCTATTGTTACATCATGAAACAAAACCATGTTTTATGGGATCAATACTAAAGGATTTCTTACTAAATTCACCTACTTGCCAGATTTTTCTATGTCTCTATAGCTGGGATTAAAGGGAAAAAATTCTCCCAATTACTCAGCAATGATTTTGAACCACCATGATATTCCTTTTCAAGGAGGATTAATAAAGGAGTCATTAAAAATTAAGAACCTAGATCATGTTATTTAGAATAAATCAGTGATTTAAATATGTACAATTCTGTCAATCCTTCAGCAGAAATCTGAATCCCAGAAATACAAAGAGACTATAGAAGCAACAAATGATGGAGGATATGTTACTAGAATCCTTACTGACAGACAAGAGTAGTTTCAGTGAGCACGGGCCATGCATGTATCAATGGGAAATAATTATAAGAAATGAGTTTCCACTATGAATAGAAAACATTATCTTTTGTGTTCTAGTCACCCAAAAGACTGATGGAAATAGTAGCACTCACAGAGTATTAGACCTCTGATTTGAGCCAACATATGTACTCTCTGGTTGTTGGGAGCTTTGCTAAAATGACCATTAGATTTGATTGTGTATTTCAATTGACCCCCCCCCTTACAATAAGTTTTAAGCTATGAAGGTCAGCATGGTAAGGTTACCAACAACCAAAGGATCAGTAGATAACATTCTGAAGTCCAGACCAGTGACACCAATTAAGAATTCTTAAGGGTAAAATGACATTGCCCTTCCAAATAGAAACTGTAGATAATATATGATACTTAAGATGATGACCTGGAGTTTCCTCCAGAAAAATCTCTGAAATTAGCAATCAGTAATACCATACAGTATCCTTAAGAAGTCAAGAGTCCATGATTGTCCTCTAAGTGGATCATAGTGTTCTTAAAAGAACCAACTCTTTTTTTCAGCTATCTGAAATTAAAATGTACAATTTACAAATTATTTTCATCTGATTCCAGGGTAATCTCTATGTACTTACACTATCAAGAAAGATTTAAGTAATTTAAGTCTGTGATCATTATTTCTTGAGTCCTATCTTGTTCCAGGTTTTTAAAAGACCCCTGAATTCTGACTGAAGCCTTGAAGAGAATGATCACAACTGGATGTCGGAGCCCAAAGTACAGACATAAAGATCCTGGTGGCACAGTGAAGTCATGTCAAAGCTGAAAATTTCAAGGCCATGAAGAAAAATCGAAGGGGCAGGGTGTCAAAAATAACTGTCTAGTTAAAAATTACTCTTAAATCAGCTTTAAATATGGAAGGATACACCACTTAAACTCTACTTTTGTTGAGGTTAATATTTAATAGATAAGTTGCTTCAGATATATGTAGATGAGCCAATAATGCAATTATAAGGAAAAAGAAGGAAGAACATATCAGAGTAAAGTCATAAAGGAAGAAAATGAGGCTTATGCAAAGCCAGATTTAATCAACAGAATTAGAATTCATTAGTTAGTAGAAACTGGTGATAGCAGCAGAGAAAAGTCTGGAGAGCTTTAAATTGATGAGGTAAAAACAAGTGTGTTTGAATCTATGAGAAAAAAGCAAGTAAAGGAGGAACCAGGAAATGGGGGGGAGGGGCAGCACACAGGGCAGAAAGGATGTGACATCACAAAGCCCACTGGCTCAAAGCAGTTATCAGCACTGTTTATGTGCTTGGGAAGCAAAAGGTGAGACTTCTCCTTAGAGACTGGACCATGCCTTCTTCACTGGCTCTTCCAGATCCACATTAGCCATAACTCAGCCATTCCTGATTCCCAAAATAGTGAAGACAGGCTTCATGAATATGGAAGCCACTGAAGAAAGCCCAACAGAGAACCAAAGCCTGGCTCCAGGCACCTCAGTCACATTGAATAGTGACACTGGTGCAGATAAAGTTCTTGCCTCACTAAAGGGTAAGAGGAAGCAGAAAGGGTACTTGCCAACTGAGTCAGTGAAGATCCTCCGAGATTGGCTGTATGAACACCGGTTTAAGGCCTACCCTTCAGAAGCAGAGAAACGAATGCTGTCCAAGCAGACTAATTTGTCTTTCTTGCAGATCTCTAACTGGTTTATCAATGCCCGCAGACGTGTTCTTCCAGAAATGCTTCAACAGGATGGAAATGACCCCAACCAGATCACCATGTACCACCAAAAAGGCAAGGCAGCTGATGTGACCCATGAGCAGAGCACAGATTCATCTATACAGGCCAGGTCAGGGCCCAGAGATCCAGTCAAAATGCAGTGCCTGCCCTTTAGCCTTCTTCCAATGGGCCAGAAGTCAGGGGAGAAGCTGCTAGATTCAGAGTTGTCTCCAGGTCAGAAGCTCACCCCAAAGGCCCAGCCGAAAAAAAAGGTCAAGCTTTCCACTAGTGAACCCTTGCTTATGACATCTCCCCAACCTGTGTTAACAGAGGAGTACAAGGATTTCAGCAGCTTCCAGCTGCTGGTTGATGCAGCAGTGCAAAAGGCTACAGAACTGGAGCTACAGAAGAAGCAAGAGCCCAATCCATGATATCCAACATCCCCCCAAAAATTCAAGTAGTCAGTCCCTTGTCTACAGTGGTAGATCCATTTATGTTCCCCCAACTAATTCATAGTTTTACCTTTTATAGAGACATTTTTTCTTTCTAGGAGTTTTAGGAGAACCATCCCTAGCTATTGGGACTCAATTCTGCTAGATGCTTCAGTGTTTCCAAATGGACTTGTCATCATGATTAACAGTAAAGTAGAGATATCTTCTCTACTTCTACTTCCTGCTAGGTTTAAAAGCGTTAGACAATCAATCCAACACACCTGAGACTAGACAGGGCGCTAACACATCTTCAGAAGCCTTGCTTTGGCTTTTCTAAATGGACTTTTTGGTCCTAGGACTGCTACAGATACCAAATCACCAATCTTTCTCCCTCTCTCTAACTTACCTTGTTGATTAGAATGAATAATGGAAAAGAAAGGCTCTATAAAAGATGACTATAACAGCACTGGCCTCATTTTAATGTTGGTGTTTTTGTGAAAATATCAACTTTATGTTTTCTTTTGTATAGTTTATTGACAATCTTAAGGAGTAGCTAATTTCTGCAGGGAGTAAGCAAGAGGGTCAAAATACAGTGAATTCATAAACATGTTACAGATAAGGGTGTGATTTTATTTGGTGTACTAGTGCAAAGTATGCAGTAGAGATAGGAAAATTCTACATGGTAATTTTCTGCTGTTAGTTGCGGTATAGTTAGTTTTAGAGAATACTTTTTTATTTATTTTTATTTTGTTTTTTTTTATTTTAATGTTTTTTTATTATATTATGTTAGTCACCATACAGTACATCCCTGGTTTCCGATGTAAAGCTCAATGATTCATTAGTTGCGTATAACACCCAGTGCACCATACAATACGTGCCCTCCTTACTACCCATCACCAGTCTATCCCATTCCCCCACACCCCTCCCCTCTGAGGCCCCTAGTTTGTTTCTCAGAGTCCATAGTCTCTCATGCTTCATTCCCCCTTCTGATTACCCCCCCTTTCTTTATCCCTTTCTTCCCCTACCGATCTTCCTAGTTCTTATGTTCCGTAGATGAGAAAAATCATATGATAATTGTCTTTCTCTGCTTGACTTATTTCACTTAGCATTATCTCCTCCAGTGCCGTCCATGTTGCAGCAAATGTTGAGAACTCGTTCTTTCTGATAGCTGAGTAATATTCCATTGTATATATGGACCACAACTTCTTAATCCAGTCATCTGTTGAAGGGCATCTCGTTTCCTTCCACCATTTGGCTATTGTGGACAATGCTGCTATGAACATTGGGGTGTATATGGCCCTTCTCTTCACTACGTCTGTATCTTTGGGGTAAATACCCAGTAGTGCAATGGCTGGGTCATAGGGTAGCTCAATTGTTAACTTTTTAAGGGACCTCCACACTGTTTTCCAGAGTGGCTGTACCAACTTGCATTCCCACCAACAATGTAGGAGTTTTTTGAAGGGCTTAAACATCAATTTTATTTTTCACAGTTCTGGAGCCTGGGAGTCCAATATCAACACACCAACTTGATCACATTATTATGAGGGTTCTCCTCTTGGTTCATAGCCAGCACTTTGGATCCTTGTATGATTAAAGAGACTAGACCTCCTTGGAGCATCTTTTATAAGGGCATTCACCCCATTCGTGAGGGCTCCACCCTTATGACCTAAGCTCCTTCCAAAGCCTTAGCTCTAATACTATCACCTTTGGTATGATTTCAACACATGAATTTCAACATATGAATTTGGGGGGGCCCAAACATAACAGGAAATAGTTGTAATATATATATGTTAAATATAAAACATGTTAACATTTAAATATGTTAAATGTTAAATATCTACATTTATTTATGTATTTAACATTTCAATTGCTGCTTATTGTCCTTAGAATAAAATACAAAATTATTTTTTAAACATTTTTTAAATTTGAGTACAGTTGACACATAATGTTACATTAGTTTCAGGTGTACAATATGTATTTAACATTTCAATTGCTGCTTATTGTCCTTAGAATAAAATACAAAATTATTTTTTAAACATTTTTTAAATTTGAGTACAGTTGACACATAATGTTACATTAGTTTCAGGTGTACAATATAGTGCTTCAATTTCTCTATATGTTATGTTCATCACAATTGTAGTTACCAACCTTTACCATGCAATACTATTACAACATCATTGATTACATTCCTAATATGGTGCCTTTTATTTCATGACTTATTTCATAACTGGAAGTCTGTACTCCCATTCCCCCTTACTCCTTTTGCCCATTGCCCCTTACCTCTGGTAACCATCAGTTTGTTTTCTGTATTTATAGGCCTAATTCTGCTTTTTGCTTGTTTATTCATTTGTTTTGCTTTTTAGAGTCCAGATATGAGTGAAATCATGTGGTATTTATCTTTCTCAGTCTTACTTTACTTAACATAATACCATCTTTGTCCATGTGTTGCAAGTGACAAGATCTTATTCTTTGTTACGGTATCCCTTTGTCTATTGAAAGACATTTAGGTTGCTTCCATAGCTTGGCTATTGTAAATAATGCTGAAATAAACCTAGGTGTGCATATATCTTTTTGAATTAGTGTTTTCATGTTTGTTGGGTATATACCCAATAGTAAAATTACTGGATCATATGGTATTTCTATTTGTAATTTTTTGTTACTGTTTTTCAGAGTGGTTGTACCCATTTACATCCCCACCAAGAGTGCATGAGGCTTCCTTTTTCTCCACATCCTCACCAACACTTGTTATTTTTGTTTTTATATTTCTTTTCTTTTTTTTTGTTGTCATTCTGACAGATGTAGTGTGATGTCTTGATGTGGTTTTCATCTGCATTTCCATGATAATTAGTGATGTTGAACAACTTTTCATGTTTCTGTTAGGCATCTATATTCTTTTTTTTTTTTTCATGGCTTGGTCCCCAGTATCATTGTGCACTCTTTTTTTATTATTATTATGATATGTTAGCCATCTATATTCTTTAGAAAAATAACGTCTATTCAGATCCCCTGCCCATTTTTTAATCAGGGTATTTTTTGATGTTGAGTTGTGTTATGTTCTTTATATATTTTGGATATTAACTCCTTATTGGATATATCATTCACAAATATCTTCTCTCATTCTGTAGGTTGCCTTATTGTTTTGTTGATGGTTTCCTTCATGGTACAAAAGATTTTTATTTTGATGTAGTCTCTATATTTTTGTTTTTGTTTCCCTTGCCCTAGGAGACACATCTAAAAAAAAAAATGTTATTACGGCTAATGCTAAACAAATCACTACCTGTGTTCTTTTCTAGGATTTTCATGGTTTAAGGTCTTACATTTAGGTCTTTAATCCATTTGGAGATTATTTTTGTGTATGGTGCTACAAAGTGATCCAGTTTCATTATTTTGCATGTAGCATTCCAGTTTCCCAGCACCATTTGTTGAAGAGACTGTCTTTACCATATTGTATGGCCTTATGTCCTTTGTCATAGATTAATTAACCGTATATGTGCAGGTTTATTTCTCAACTCTCTATTCTGTTCTATTGATCTATGTGTCTATTTTTTGTGCCAGTACCATACTGTTTTGGTTACTACAGCTTTGTTGTATAGCTTGAAACCTAGAATTGTGATACCTCCACCCTTGTTCTTCTTTCCCAAGATTGCTCTGGTGATTCAAGGTCTTTTGTGTCCCCATACAAATTTCAGTATTACTTGAGCTAGTTCTGTGAAAACTGCTGTTGGTATTTAATAGGGATTGCTTTGAATCTGTAGATTGCTTTGGGTATTATAGACGTTTTTTACAATATTCTTCCTATCATAATTTTGAATTCAAAAACTGAATACCTTTCCATTTGTGCTGTCTTCAGTTCCTTTCATTAATGTTTTATAGTTTTAAGAATACAATCTTTCAGCTTCTAGATGAAGTTTATTCCTAGGTATTTTATTCCTTTTGAGGCAATTGTAAAGAAAATTGTTTTCTTAATTTCATTTCTGCTACTTTTTATTATCGTATAGAAACACTACTAATATATTCTCTATCTCTTTATTGAATATCTTACTGAGTTCTTGTCTTTTCTCCTGCATGGTGACCATAATTACAATCATTACTTCAAATTCTTTACCAGGCATATTGCTTATCTCTATTTCATCTAGGTATTTTGGAGGTTTTGTGCTTTTTTGGTACATATTCCTTTGTCTCCTAATTTTGCTTGACTTTCTGTGTTTGTTTCTATGGGTTAGGTGGAACAGCTACTTCTTCTAAACTTGAATGAATGGTTTTGTGTATGGTCATCCCCTATCTACATAGCACACTCTGTGTGCTTGGTGACTTTTGCTGGCTGGAGCTGTAGCTGGCATGAGCTGGGTATCCTGGGGCTTTCCACAGTGGGTACCCTGGAAGGAGAGCTAAAACTTAAATGATCATAGTTGATGTAGTTCTTCATACATTAAGTGGCTTGACAGAACAGTTAAAGCTGAAGTGGGTGTAAGCTGGGTTTTCCAGACACTATAATGGAGAGTGTACCCTGGCAGGGCAGCTAGAACTAAGGCAGGGAGTGGGTTTGAAGGTCTCAGTGTTTTCCATGCAGAAGGCACCCTGGCAGGACAGTTAAAATTAAAGTAGGTGCAGGCTAGGACGGGCTAGGAGGGCCTGTGGTTCTTCATTCTAAGGGTACCCTAGTAGGACAGCTAAAGTTCAACTGAGTGCAAGCTGGGGGATCTTAGGGTGCTCCCTGATAGGGTTGCCTTAGCAGAGTAGCTGGAGCTAAGGTGGTGTGCAGGTTGGGGGGTTCTGGGTCTCTCCACACAGAGAACACCCTGGCAGGACAACTGAAGCTAATGTGGGTACAAGCTGGGGGATCCTGTGGCTTTTCTTGAAGTGAACACCTTGGCATCACAGCCAAAGCTGAAGTGGACAAAGACTGAGATGTCCTGGGGTTCTATGTGCTGAGGGCACCCTGGCAGGATAGCTGAAGCTGAGGTGGGTACAAGCTGGGTTACTCCAGGGCACTCTATGGAGGGAGATCCCTAGTGGGGTAGCTGGCACTGAGGTAGTGTGTGAGCCAGGAGATCCCTGGACTCTCCCTAGAAGGATAACCGAAACTGAAATAGGTGCAAGCTGAAATGTCCCATGACTCTACACACAGAAGGAATCTGAGCAGGATAGCTAAAGCTGAAGTGTGTATAAACTGGAGTGTTCCAAGACTCTCCACATAGAAGGTAACCTAAAGGGGTGACTGGAGCCAAGGTGGGTTACAGACCAGGGGGTCCTAAGGCACTCTGTGCAGGAGGATTCCTGGCAAGACAGCTAAATATAAGGTGGACATGGGCCAGTGTGGTCTCTGGGTTCTCTGTGCAAATATGTCCTGGCAAGACAGCTGAAGATGACGTGGTTGCAAACCAGGGTCTCCCAGGGTGTTCAGTATAGTGGGTCCCCTGGCTGGGTGACTGAATCTGTGGCTCTGTGGTTCTGGGGAGTTCTACATAGGGCGCTCCCTGGTGGGGTAGCTGGGTCTGAAGCAAACATCAGCCTGGAAGGTACAAGAGTATTTAGTGCTGGGATGCTCTAGCAACCAGCCTGATGCCAAAGGGGTATAAGCGTGGAATGTTTTGGAGGGCTTCATACTTTCAGGTACAAAGGCAGGAACTATAATGAATGTTAACCAGAAGTATCTTGGTGTGCACCTCCCTGTGGCCACCTTGGTGGGATCACTGGGGCTAGTGTGGGCTAGGGATCCAGGGCTCACTGAGGTGGCAGACCGGTTAGGGCACCAGGACTGTGCACTGGTCTACATTTTTAAGTCGGAAGGGGAGCATAAACCATGTCCATCACTCCCTCCTTCCAAGAGAGCATTCCAGTAGTTCCCTTGTCATTTTGTGGAGTTCTAAAACTAGATCTTTTATATGCTAGTTGCTCTTTTAGACAAGGGATTTTTTTTTGTTGTTTTTTTTCTGTGCTGCAGCATGTCTGGTATTGGTGTGGGTTAGGGGACCTGAGGCTTGCTGAAGTAGCAAGGTGACTATGGTACTGGACCTTGCTCTGGTCTGCACTTTCAAGATTGAGGGGAAGTATAAATCATGTGGCTTTCCACTCCCTCTGACCCAGAGAGAGTTCCAGCAGCTCTTCCACCATTTGGTAAATTTCTGGGGCTGGCTCTTTTATAAACTAGTTGCTTTTTTAAATGATTTTTTTTCTGTGCCCAGGGACAGATGAATCTTCTCTGGGTCCCTCAGTACTATCCCTCCCCCTGTAGTTCACAGTGTCAGGAATGAAGTAGCCCTTTGTTACCACATCTCTATCTTCTTGTTTTCTTTGAAGTTCACCCTTTTGTTGCAGAGAAGATGTTCAATAAAACCAGTTTTTCTTCAGGAGGAATTGCTCTATAAGTAGGTGTGATTTGGGTGTTCCATGGGAGAAATGGGTTCAGAGTCTTCTTATGTTACCATCTTGGATGGGAACTGAGAAAATTTTTTCATCCTTTTTAATTCTTAGCATCAGAAGAAAAAAGCAAAAATAATAAAAATAAGGCAGAAAAACTGATCAAAAATTCCCCAGAAGAAACAAAACTAGAGAAAGATAACTTTAAAAATAAGGAAAAAATAAAAGAAAAACAATCAATTTTTTTAAAGATTTATGTTTATTAAATTTTTGGATTGGTAAAGGTGGAGGTGGGAATGACAAAAACCTCAGGCAGCTCCCACTTGGAAATAATTCTA
This sequence comes from Ursus americanus, assembly GCF_024610735.1. NCBI lineage: Eukaryota > Metazoa > Chordata > Mammalia > Carnivora > Ursidae > Ursus > Ursus americanus. Next base: position 52,337,139 of record NC_142164.1, on the reverse strand, counting down.
CTGTCCTGTAGAGATATATATTTCCACGCCTCAAGTACAGGCAGATTTCAATAAGAACAGAAGGCTATTTCTCCAGAAAGCTGTAATTTAGCTTCTCTGATTTTAGGGAGCTAAACACGAGGAATATGAGGTTAGAAATTAGACTCTAGCTCCAGTTACTGCTCCTGCCCTGATGTGAAATAGATCATGTTCTACTTCTTGGCCTGATTTTTTATATTGCTATCTACTGGAAATTTTCAATACACAAACTTTACCTTCTTTAAATATTTTAAGAAATGATAATCACAATTATAAATGAGTGAAACCATATGATAATTGTCTTTCTCTGCTGACTCTTTTCACTTAGCATGATCTCCTTCAGTCCCGTCCATGTTGCTGCAAATGTTGTGTAATCGTTCTTTCTGATGGCTGAGTAATATTCCATTTTATATATGGACCACATCTTCTTTATCCATTCATCTGTTGAAGGGCATCTCAGCTCCTTCCACAATTTAGCTATTGTGGACAATGCTGCTATGAACATTGGGGTGCATATGGCCCTTCTCTTCACTACATCTGTATCTTTGGGGTAAATACCCAGTAGTGCAATTGCTGGGTCATAGGGTAGCTTCATGAAAGACAATTATCATATGGTTTCACTCATTTATGGACCATAAGAAATAGCAGGGAGATCGGTAGGAGAAGGAAGGGAAGAATGAAGGGGGGTAAACAGGAGAGGGGATGAACCACGAAAGACTATGGACTCTGGGAAACAAACTGAGGGCTTCAGAGGGGAGAGGGGTGGGTGATTGGGATAGGCCAGTGTGATGGGTATTAAGGAAGGCACATATTGCATGGAGCACTGGGTGTTATACGCAAACAATGAATCATGGAACACTACATCAAAAACTAAGGATGTACTGTATGGTGACTAACATAATGAAAAATTAAAACATAAAAAATTAGGGGCGCCTGGGTGGCACAGCGGTTAAGCATCTGCCTTCAGCTCAGGGCGTGATCCCGGCGATCCGGGATCGAGCCCCACATCAGGCTCTTCTGCTATGAGCCTGCTTCTTCCTCTCCCACTCTCCCTGCTTGTGTTCCTTCTCTCGCTGGCTGTCTCTATCTCTGTTGAATAAATAAATAAAATCTTTAAAAAAAAACATAAAAAATTAAAAAAATGATAATCACAGCTATTACTCTGGATATTATAATTTTGCATTTTACCATGAAAGAAACAGGCCCATATTCCCAAACTGCTATTTTTGAAAGACTAAAGTTTGTTGACATTTCTAAAGTATATGTGGATTCAGGGGGATATAGAAGGAATGTGTTCTAATATGTGTAGTCCATCTCTTTGAAAAGATAACAAGGGAGTGAAATTCTCCTGGATATTTGATTCAGTGAAGACTAAGACAAATATATTAAATCTATATACTAATCTCTCCAGCCAGCAAAGGTGTACTTTATATACCATGGTTAAACAATTCCAGTAATTTTCCTTTAAGTCACTTCCTTAAAGCATCTATTTTTGGTTTTCAAATATTTCCTAATACTTACAGTTGATTTATATTACCTGTTATGGATATTTTATCTGTCATATTTTAAGGACCCAGACACGTGTATCATTTTTTTTCCTGAAGAATGCTTCTTCATTTATGTGTTTATCATTAAAAATATGTGCTACACCTTTTGGTTTTTTTAGTTCATTATGCTAAAATAAGGATATTAAGAACAAGGTAAGTATGGATTTAGCCTCTGACTCCCAGAATGTTAGAAAACAGTCATATATTTTAGAGTGAGTAAAAAAAAATTGCTAGATCAAATAATGTGGTCTTTCACATAAGAAGATATATAATTTAATTATAGTCAACTTTAAAACTAGTTATGGATGATTGCTTGGTGGTTTTCGAACCTCAAGAATTGGTACACCCTAAAACATAATCTAAAAGGACTTCAAAAATCATAAATAGCAAATCCAAGATCAATTTTAAAGGAAAGATAACATTTACTGGAAGAAACCATTAAAGATGAAATCATGAGGCCAACTATGCCCTTTCACAATATAGTTTTTGCTATCACATGTATAGGCAGAATGCCAAGTTGGAGAGTCTGTAAGACTAATTATGAATAGCTCTTAATGCTGTCTATAAAATGCAAATTGGAAGTGTTATAAACATATTTTAGAACAATGATACTGTTGACAGTTGGAGCTTGTAAGTTTTTACTCTATTATGTGAAAAAGACAATAACGATGGGTGACCAATGTTTTTCTACTAGATATTATAAAGTTTTTTTTACCTACAATTCCTTGTTATACTGATGAGGTCCATATATGTTTATGACAGCTGCTTTTAGAGGGACTGCTTTTTATGGGATATTTACTCATATATGTATATAAAGGAGATTTCAGATACTAAAATTCTGGCTCACAATGTAGTGTGATACATTTTTACGATGTATTGTTTTTAGTTGTTATAATTACTATCCTTTAGAAAATGTAAATGTTTTTCCCTTTTTATTACAAAGTTAGCCTAAATAATCCTAAAGTTTTCCCCTTAGCTATTGAAGATGTGATATAAAAAAAGAATATGAATTTATTAAAATCAATGATAAATTTTATTAAATATATCAAATAATAAAACTATCCTTTGTGCATGCTAATGTAAATTAAATATAAAGCCCTTATATGAACATTATTATTAATTATATGTCATGATAGAAACTTTAATTATCTTCCCTTAAAAATATTTTGTTTTCTGAATTTTCATTATCATTAATTTATCATTAACTTCTGTGCAATATACTTAATGAAACATTGAGAATATTAATAAGAATCTAAAATTAAAATTACACAACCAGAATATTTTATTAAATTAGAGTAGCATACAAAATTATGAAGTGATAGACTTCTAATAGAAACATCTGAGGTGATGTTAAAAATCCTCTAAATCTTTTTTAACAACCACATATTAAGTAGTTTACTAAACAAAAGGACAATGATGTCATGTTTGAATGATGTCAGGTGTGTGTGTGTTAGAGAAAGAGAGAGAAGGAGAATCCAAGAAGAGGACAAGCTCTACTTCCAAATTAACACAGAGTATTAGTAGAGACTTCACCATGAAATAATTTCATTTGATAAGGTGTTCATAGATTTTTACAGCCCTTAGGTATTTCATAAAAATCTTACAGAAGAACTTGATCATTAATAAGGAAAATGACTGCAAGGATTCAAGCCAAATATGTCTAGATTCCGAAGTACCAAGGAACTCTAAAAGCAGCTGTCATAAACATATATGGACCTCAGAACATAATCTAAAAGTTACTTTTCCTGTATAAACACTACATGGTATTAAAAGAAATTGGTCATAATTTTATTTGATCAAGTGACTGATCAACTGAATGCAAGAAACTGCTTAAAATGTTAGCCATATCATAAACAAGGTATCAAATACATTAAATCAAACATTGTGTAGAATAATTTAAGGAAATTGTTTAACTTAGCTGCTTTCAGCTAACAAAGCTGAGGCTCTTCCCCTCTACTATCCATCAAGTTAATGCTATTCCAATTTTTTTTAGTCATTGTGATTGTAGTGCATAATGATATTTTGCCACAAAACAAAACCTCATGATTTGTCAAAGTAACAACAGAGTTTCATTGTTAAAATTATCTTTAGTGAACATATAACTTGTGTTTGAATACAGAACATGTGCAGCACTGAATGTATTACCTATCACAACAGTTTTCAGGCTAGATAAATTATATCCCTCAGTTGGGTAGTACAAAGGTAATTCTGTTGCCATTTGTTGTGCCAAAGAGCTACTGCTGTGACAGGGTACATTGTCAACAATGTGTGTCTATATGATGCCCATTTTCTTATCTACAGAAATTACAACCCTACAAAGTTTGTGATATTCCAGTATAAGGGCTTTGCCAGATGTAGAAGTTTCAGTACAAATAAAAGCACAATTCCAGATTACAGTTGGATGCCACCACCCTCATTAGAGTCAGTTTTTATAAATGTACCCTAATCCTTATAACTACTCCATGCAAAAATTTGGAGTAGAAACTTTTTTAAAGCCTCAAGTCTCAAGATTAGGAAAAACTTTTTAAATATATTAGTCAATGAATAAATATATTGAGAATTCACTTTTTTCTTGCATTTTAAAGGTCTACAATTTAAAAATTGCATTGCTCTGCTGTGAACTATTTTCTGGAGAAAGAAGAAAAAACAATTACCAAATAATTCTTTAATGCCATTAGGTTATATATTAGGCCACACAAATATGGAGGTATAACTATGCTATGATCCAACAATTACAGTACTAGGTATTTAGGCAAAGGATACTAAAATACTGACTCAAAGGGATACATGCACCTCAATGTTTATAGCAGCATTATCAACAATAGCCAAATTATGGAAACAACCCAAATGTCCATTGACTGATAAATGGATAGAGAAGATATGGTGTGTATATATAGCTATACATAATGGAATATTATATAGTCATAAAAAGAATGAACTCTTGGATTTGCGATAACATGGATGAAGTTAGAAAGTATTATGCTATGTGAAATAATTCAGTCAGAAAAATACAAACACTGGGATGACTGGGTAACTCAGTCAGTTAAGTGTCTGTCTTTGGCTCGGGTCATGATCTCAAGATCCTGGGAATGAGTCCACATTGGGTTCCTTGCTCAGAAAGGAGCCTGCTTCTCCCTCTTCCTGCCATTCCCCCTGCTTATGCTCTCTCTCTATGACAAATAAATAAAAACTTAAAAAAAGAAAGACAAATACCATATGATTTCACTCATAAATGGAATTTCAGAAACAAAACAATGAACGTAGTGGGAAAAAAGAGGCAAACCAACAAACAGACTCTAAACTATAGAGAACAAACTGATACTTACTACAGGGGAAGTGGGTGGTGGGATGGGTTAAATGGGTGATGGGTATTAAGGAGGGCATTTGTGATGAGCACTGGATGTTGTACGTAAGTGATGAATCACTAAATTCTACACCTGAAATTAATATTAAACTGTATGCTAACTAACAGGAATTCAAATAAAAAATTAGAGAAAAAAAAATCAACAGGCTTAGCTCTGAAAGAGCCAGAGGGAATAGGAAATTGAGTCCCCACCTTTAATGAGACAGTGTAACAAATAACTCAGCACTATTCTATACAGTATAGAAGCAACAGTTTGAAAAGTGCCTGGAGTATACATGAATGTTTATTTACTAATCTTAGCATGTGAATTAGAAGGACAGGGACTTTTAGGAGACTCCAACAAGAGACAAATCCAAAGAGTTAGCAGGCAACATTCCCTCCTTCCCCCAGCCTAGATAGCCAGACATTTGCAGGAACAAGCATGAACAATATCCACTTATCTTGCTAATACCATTCATTCTGCCTAGAGATTTTCCTGTAGATTCCCCCTTCTAACATGCTGCATTTAGCTGGTATTCTCCAAAGTGGCTCCTGCTACAACACATCTTGCAAGAATCCCCAGCAGGGACCAGCACCACTCCAAAATGACTCCTGGACTGGGAGAAGGTAAGATAACCACACACACCAGTGCACTCACAGTCCCAACAGCTAAACCTTATAACTGGCAGTGAAGAGAGAGTGTCCTTCTAATCAGTGCATCTGAAGCTCTAGCAGAAAGACTGGGGGCAGGCATTTGATCTGAAAGATGGCCCTATCCACCAACAAAAGCCTCGACTGCTGACACAACCAAACTACAAGTTCAGGGTTGCTCCGTTAGCCTCTTAACAACCCAAGAATTAAACACTGCCTACACCATACAGTATGGGACATTGCACCTAACTGGACTGAAGGCAAACATTTCTCAGCAACAACAGTAGGGTGCATGACACCCAAATAGAAGACACCTCTGAAATGCCTGGTCCTTTTGAACAAGGGACATTACACTACAGAGCACAACAGGACCTCTTCTTCATAAAGCCACTACTCTCAAGGGGAACTAGTGTGGCTCAGTCAGTTGAACATCTGGCCCTTGATCTCAGCTCAGGTCTTGATCTTGAGGTCGTGAGTTCAGATCACATGGTAGCCTCCATTATGGGTGTGGAGCCTACTTTAATAAAAAAGCCACTACTTTCAAGATCAGGAGATGCTACTGACTTTCCTAATATATAGACACAAACACAGAAATTTAGCCAAAATGAAACAGAGGAATATGCCCCCACACACACAAAAAGAGCTCAATGAAATGGAGATAAGCAATATATCTGATAAAGAATTCAAATTTATCACTTATAGTAGTCATAATCTCAGTGAGACCTTCAACAAAGAAAATATTTTAAAAAATCAGAGATGAAGAACTCAGTAACTGAAATTAAAAATAAATGAGAGGGAATCAGGAGAGGTTGGAGGAGGCAGAAGAATGGTTCAGTGGGCTAGAAGACAGAGTAATGGAAAACAACCAAGCTGAACAGCAGAAAGAATGATAAAAAAATGAAAATAGGTTAAGGGAACTCAGTGAGACCATCAACCATAATAGCAGTTGCATCATAGGGATCCCAGAAGGAGATGACAGAGAAAAGGAGGTGGGGAATTTATTTGAAGAAATAATAGCTTAAAATGTCCCTAATCTGAAAAAGGAAACAGATATCCAGATTGAGGAGACACAGATAGCCCCCCGCCAAAATCAACCCAAGAATTACACACCAAAAAACACAAAAATTAAAATGGCAAAAAGTAGTGATAAAAAGAGAATTTTAAAGGCAGTAAGAAAAAAAGAAAACAGTTACATACAAAGGAAACCTCAGAGTGCTATAAGCTCATTTTTTTTCAGTAGAAATATTGCAGGGCAGAAAGTAGAGGGTTATATTCAAAGTACTGAAAGGAAAAAACAAAACAAAGCAAAACAAAAACCTGCAACCAAGAATATTGTGCCTGGAAATATTATCGACCAGAATAGGAGAGAAAAGAATTTCTCAGACAAACAAAAGTTAAAGGAGTTAATCACATTAATCCAGTCTTACAATAAATGTTAAAGAGACTTCTTTGAGTGGAAAGAAAAGGATATAATCAGGAGTAAGAAAAGTATGAAAGGAAAAAAAGATTCACAGAAAAATACAAACATAATAAAAGTAGTTGATTAATCACTTATAAACCAATATGGAAGTTAAAACAAAAGCAGTAAAATAAATTATATCTATAAAAATCAGTCAAGAGAAACATGTAATAAAAAGATGTAAAATATGACATCATACACATAAAACAGGGAGAGTAAAAATTTAGTGCCTTTAGAATGGGTTCAAATTTAAGGGACCATCAACTTCGTGTTGACTGTTAAATGTGTAAAATGTTATATATGAACTTTATGGTAGCCATAAATCAAAAAACTGTAATGCTGGGGTGCCTGGGTGGCTCAGTCATTAGGCGTCTGCCTTTGGCTCAGGGCATGATCCCAGGTTCCTGGGATCAAGCCCCATGTCAGGCTCCTCCACTGGGAGCCTGCTTCTTCCTCTCCCACTTCCTCTGTTTGTGTTCCCTCTCTCACTGGCTGTCTTTCTCTCCATCAAATAAATAAATAAAATCTTTAAAAAAGAAAAGAAAAATGACACCAAATATGGAAAGATATTACATGCTCATGTACTGGAAGACAGATATGGTTAAAATGTCCATACTACCCAAAGCAATCTACAGGTTTAATGCATCTCTATCAAAATGCCAACATTTTTCACAGAACTAGGACAAATGATAGTAACATCTGTGTTGGACCACAAAGAATTGCAAATACCCAAATCAATCTTGAAAAAATGAAGAAAAGTGTTAAGATGGTGGAGTAGTAGGGGACCCTATGCTGGCCTCACCCCTCAAATACAGCTACACAAATATCAAACCATTCTGAACACCCAAGAAATCACTCTAATGACTGAGAGAACAAACTGCACATCTAGAAGTTGAAAAATGGCCATATTATGGAAGGTAGGAGCTTCAGAGAGTTGATTTGTGGGAGAAAAGAATTGTGAACACTATGGAGGGGAAGAAGCCCTGACCATGGGGAAAGTAGAGAAAGAGGAAAAAACAATCATGCAGGGGATTGCACAAGAAAGATACTTCCCCAAAACCACTGACAGAGAAAAAGAGAGGGCTGATTATCACAACTTTTTACAAGCAACAGAGCTCAAAGTCTAAAGTTTTAGAAGTCCATGCCATCTCTGGGGTCATGCCTGACAAGCTTAGCATTGCTCCTGTGAAGAAGGAGGGCAGAGGCCTAGCAGCAGACAGTGTGGATCAGTGTGAGTCTGTGCCATCCTGGGTCCCTAAAATCTGGAGTTTTGAATCTCAGCTGTGCACCTAGGTAAAAACAAAGGAGCACTGTGCCACCAGGCAGGCAATCAGTTCAGACACAGACAAGGTGAAGACAAAGTTCTGATGGCAGGCTGGGACAAAAGGGGGAAGTGTGTTCATTCTGTGAGGACTTCCTGCAAAATAGTATGTGTGAACTCCCCTCTCCAGTGATGAAAGAGCAGAGTGACACCATTCCCCCCATTCCCATCACCACAGATTTCAGAGAAGAAAAGAGCACCCCCAGTGAAGGCAGGAGCCACATACACCAAGTCCTACCCCACTGTGCCATGCAGGTGCATTTTTACTAGTGCAAGTTGGCCTGAGAACCAGCACAGAAGGTACCTCCCCCCCACACACCAAATCTGATCATAGAGTGCTGCAAAGCTGCAGCTCTAGAGGAAACAGGATCTATACTTTCCTAACAAGCAAATGAAAAACAAACCTATTTAAAACTTGCCACACACTGGACAAAGTCAAAACACTCCCCACTTTAGGCAAGAAGGAACTGCAAAGCACTGATCTGAGGAAAAGAGCAGCCAAAACACAACAGCAGAGTGCATGTAATATACACCAAAAAAATTTCCTGAATCATCAGGCCCTGGGCAGTATATGACATCTTCTTAATATAAACATGATTTTCAGGAGCAGGAAACATAACAGTCTTTCCTAACACACAGAAGAAAGATATCTAGGCAAAATGCCAAGACAGAGGAATTCATCCCAAAAGAAAGAATAGGAAGTGATCACAATTAGAGATATAATGAAAACAGATATAAATAATATTCCTGATACATAATTTAAAGCAACAAATATAATGATACTAGCTGGACTTGAGAAAAGCAGAGAGAACACTAGGGAGGTCCTTACTGCAGAGATAAAAGAACAAAAAACTAGTCAGAACAAAATAAAAATTGCTTTAACTGAGATAAAATACAGACAGGATGTACTAATAATAATGATGGGTGAAGCAGAGGAATGAATGAGTGATATAGAAGAAAAAATATGGAAAATAATGAGGCTGACAAGAAGAGGGAAAGAAAAATGTTGGACCACAAATGTAGACTTACAGAACTCCAATGACTCCATAAAGTATAACATTTGCATCATAGGAGTCCCAGAAGATTAGGGGAAATGGGGTCAGAAGGTTTATTTGAGCAAATTATACCTGAAAACTTCCTTAATTTGGGGAAGGAAAAAAAATCAAAATCCAAGGATCCAAGGAGGTATGAATGTACATTAAAGCAATAAAGACAGCCAACCAAGACATATTGTAGTAAAATTTGCAAAATACAAAGGTAAGGGAAAAAATCCTGAAACAGCAAGGGGAGAGAAATGCCCTTAACCTTCAAAGGAAGACAAAAAAGGTTTGCACCATATCTCTCCACAGAAACTTGATAGGTCAGAAGAGAGTGTCATGATATATTCAAAGAGCTGATTGGGGAAAATATAGAGTCAAGACAATTTATGAAGCAAGGCATTCATTCAGAAGAGGAGATATAGAGTTTCCCAGACAAACAAAAACTAAAAGAGTTCATGACCACTAAACCAGCCCTGCAAGAAATATTAAAGGGGGCTCTTTGGGTGGGAAAGAAAGACCAAAGTGACAAAGACTAGAAAGGAAGAGAAAAACTCAAAACATGGACTATACAGGCAATATAATGGTGATAAATTCATATCTATTAATAATCACTCTGAATGTAAATGGACTAAATCCTCTCATCAAAAGACATAGGGTATCAGAATGGATAAAAAAAAAAGACCCATCTATACACTGCCTGCCACAGACTCATTGTAAACTTAAAGACACCTGCAGACTGAATGTGAGGAGATGTAGAACCATTTATCATGCAAATGGAAATCTAAAGAAAGACAGAGTAGCCATCCTCATATCAGACAAACTAGATTTTAAACCAAAGACTTTAACAAGAGGTGAAGAAGGTCACTATATCAAAATAAATGGGACTATCCAACAAGATCTAACAATTGTAAATATTTATACCCCAAATTTGGGAGTACCCAAATATGAGTATCAATTAATAACAAAAATAAAGAAACTCATTTACAATATTGCAATAACAGTAGGGACTTTAACACCCCACTTATAGCAATGGACAGATCATCCAAGCAGAAAATCAACAGGGAAACAATGGCTTTGAATGATACAGTAGACCAGATGAACTTCACAGATATATTCAGAACATTTCATCCTAAAGCAGAAAAATACACATTCTTTTTGAGTGCACATGAACATTCTCTGGAATAGATCACATACTGTGTCATAAATCAGGCCTTGACAAGTACAAAGTGATTGTGATTATACCACACATATTTTCAGACCACAATGCTATAAAAAGAAGTCAACCACAAGAAAAAATTTGGAAAGAACACAAATATGGAAGATAAAGAACATCCTACTAAAAATGAATGGGTTAACCAGGAAACTAAAGAAGTAAAAAAATACATGGAAGCAAATGAAAATGAAAACATGACAATCCAAAACATTTGGGATCCAGCAAGGCCATTATAAGAGGGAAGTATATAGTAATACAGGCCTACCTCAAGAAGCAAGAAAAGTCTCAAATACAGTACCTAATCATACAACTAAAGGAGATAGAAAAGGATCAGCAAATAAAGACTGAAAACAGCAGAAGGGAAATAATAAAGATAAGAGTAGAAATAAATGATACAGAAACAAAGAAACAAGGAAAAAAGAGTAGAACAGATAAAAAAATTAAGAGCTGGTTTTTTGAGAGAATTAATAAAATTGATAAACCCCTAACCAGACTTATCAGAAAGAAAAGAGAAAAGACCAAAATAGATAAAATCATGAATGAGAGAGTAGAGATGACAACCAACACCAGAGAAATAGAAACAATTATAAGAGGAATATTATGAAAAAATAAATTCCAACAAACTGGGCAATCTGGAAGAAATGGATAAATTAAAAAAATATATACAAGCTACCAAATGTGAAACAGGAAGAAATAGAAAATTTGAACAGACCCATAACCAGAAAATATATTGAATCAGTAATTTAAAATCTCCCAACAATAACAACAAAGTCTAAGACAAAAAGTCCCACAAAAAATCCAAGATCTGATGTCTTCCCAGGTGAATTCTACCAGATGTTTAAAGAAGAGTTAATACCTATTCTTCTCAAACTGTTTCAAAAAAAATAAAAAAGGAAGGAAAAATTCCAACTACATTCTACAAGGCCAACATTACCTTGATTACAAAACCAGACAAAGACCCCAATAAAAAGGAGAATTGCAGGCCAATATCCCTGATGAACACAGATCCAAAAATTCTCAACAAGATACTAGCAAATCAAATCGTACAGTATATTAAAAGAATAATTCACCATGAGAAAGTGGGATTTATTCCTGGGCAGCAAGGGTGGATCAATATTTGCAAATTAACCAACTTGACACACCACATTAATTTAAAAAAAAGGATAAAAAAATGTATGATCCTCTCAATAGTAGCAGAAATAAGGATAGAAGGAATACACCTCAATATCATAAAGACCATATATGAAAACCCCACAGCTAATATCATCCTCAATGAGGGAAAAAGAGATTTTCCTCTATGGTCAGGAACAAGACAGGGATGTCCACTTTCACCACTGTTATTTAACATCATAATGGAAATCTTAGCCTCAGCAATCAGACAACAGAAAGAAACAAAAGGCATCCAAATTGGCAAGGAAGAAGTCAAACATTCACTCTTCACAGAAGATATGATACCTAATGTAGAATACCCAAAAGAGTCCCCCCCCCAAATTGCTAGAACTACACAAATTCAGTAAAGTCACAGTTTAAAAAAATCAATGTAGAGAAATCTATTGCATTTCCTTACAACAATAATGAAGCAGCAGGAAGATAAATCAAGGAGTCAATCCCAACTACAATTGCACTAAAAACCATAAGATACTTAGAAATAAATCTAACCAAAGAGAAAAAGAGCTGTACCCTGAAAACTATAGAAAACCTAAGAAAGAAACTGAAGAAGACACAATGAAATTGAAAAAAAATATTTCATGTTCAGGGATTGATTTGAAGAACAAATACCTTTAACATATCTATACTACCCAAAGCAATCTACACATTTAATGCAATCTCTATCAAAATACTATCAGCATTTTCACAGAAGAACAAAACAATCCTCAAATTTGTGTGGAACCAGAAATGACCCTGAATAACTCAAACAACCTTGAGAAAGAAAAACAAAGCTAGAGACATCACAATTCTGGACTTCAAACTATATTACAAGCTGTAGTCATCAAGACAGTATGGCACTGGCAAAAACAGACACATTGATCAATGGATCAGAACTGACAACTAAGAAATGGAGCTACAACTATATGGTCAATGATCTTCAACAAAGCAGGAAGAATATCCAACAGAAAAAACACAGTCTTTTCAACAAATGGTGTTGGGAAAACTGGACAGCAACATGCAAAAGAATGAAACTGCCGCTTTCTTACACCATACTCAAAAATGAATTCAAAATGGATGAGACCTAAATGTGAGATGGGAATCCATGAAAATCCTAGAGAAGAACAGAGGCAGCAACCACTTTGACATCAGCCATAGCAACTTCTTACTAGGCACGTCTCCAGAGGCAGGGGAAACAAAAGCAAAGCAAAATGAACTATTGGGACTTCATCAAGTTAGTTTCTACACAGTGAAGGAAGCAAACAATAAAACTAAAAGGCAACTGACAGAATGGGAGAAGATATTTGCAAATGACATACCTGATAAAGGGTTAGTATCCAAAATCTATGAAGAACTTATCAAACTCAACACCCAATAAAGAGTTAAGAAATGAACAGAAGACACGAATATACATTTTTCCCAAGAAGACATCCAGATGGCTAACAGTCACAGGAAAAGATACTCAATATCACTCATCATCAGGAAAATACATATCAAAACCACGATGAGATACCACCTCACACCTGTAAGAATGGCTACAATTAACAACACAGGAAACAATAGACATTGGTGAGGATGTGGAGAAAGGGAAACCCTCTTACAGTGTTGGTGGTAATGCAAACTGGTGCAACCACTGTGGAAAACAGTATGGAGGTTCTTCAAAAAGTGAAAAATAGAAATAGCCTATGTATGATCCAGCAGTTGTAGTACTAGATGTTTACCAAAAGGATACAAAAATACTGATTTGAAGGGGCACATGCACCTTGATGTTTATGGCAACATTATCAACAATAGCCAAACTATGGAAAGAGCCCAAATACCCATCAACTAATGAATTGATAAATAAATAAAGATATGTGTATATATATATATATATATATATATATATATATATATATATATATACTGTGTGTATACACACACACACACACACACACACACACACACACACACATAGATATATGTATATGGTATATATGTATCAAAAAGAATGAAATCTTGCCATTTGGAATGACATGGATGGAGCTAGAATGTATTATGCTAAGTGGAATAAGTCAGTCACAGAAAGACAAATACCATATGATTTCAATCATATGTGGAATTTAAGAAACCCAATGTAGGGGAAGGGGAAATATAGATGGGGGAAGCAAATCATTAGAAACTCTTAACTATAGAGAACAAACTGAAGGTTGATGGAGGAGGTGGGCATTGGAGGGGCTAAATGTTGATGGATGTTAAGGAGGTCACATGTTGTGATGAGCACTGGGTGTTATACATAAGTGATGAATCACCAGATTCTACACCTGACACCAATTTGCCATATATGTTAACTAACTAGAATTTAAATAAAAACTTGAAATCAAGAAAAAATGAAAACAGCTTGAGGCATTACAATCACACATTACAAGATGAACTAAAAAGCAGTAGTAATCAAATTAAGTATGGTACTGAGCTATAAATAGACACATACATCAATGGAACAGAAGAGAGTTTAGAACTAACCCCACACTTAAATAATTAATCTATGACAAAGGAGGAAAAAATCTATAATGGAAAAAAGATAGTCTTTTCAATAAATTGTGCAGGGTAATGTGGATAGCTGTATGCAAAAGAATGAAAATGAAGCACCTCTTCTTATTATTATTTTTTAGAGGGTGTTGAGGGGCAGAGGGAGAGAGGGAAAGAGAATCCCAAGCAGTCTCCATGTCCAACATGGAGCCCAGTGCAGGGCTCAATCCCACAAACTTGAGATGTCCAATGCTTAGCCAACTGAGCCACCCAGGCACCTCTGGAGCACTTTCTAACACCATACACAAAAATATCTCTAAATGGATTAAAGGCCTTAGTGTGAGACCTGAAACCATAAAAATCCTAGAACAGAATACAGGCTGTAATTTATTTGACATTAACCACAGCAGCATTTTTCTAGATGTGTCTCCTAATGCATGGAAAACAAAAGCAAAAATAAACTATTGACACTACATCAAAATAAAAAAAAATCTTTTGTATATTGAAGTAAACCATCAACAAAACAAAAAGGAAACCTACTAAACAGGAAATTATGTTTGTAAATGATATATCCAATAAGTGAATATCCAAAATATATAAAGACCATCCACAACTCAACACCAAAAAATGTAAATAAATATTCTATTTAAAAAATGGGCAGGGCATCCGGGTGGCTCAGTCGGTTCAGCATCTGACTCTTGATTTCTGCCCAGGCCATGGTCTCATGGTCATGGGATCAAGCCCCTCATTGAGCTTCAAACTCAGCAGGGAGTTTGCTTCTCTCTCTCTCTCTCTCTCTCTCTCTTCCTCTCTCCCTCCTCCCACTCATGCTCTCTCTCTCTCTCTGAAATACATACATACATACATATTTTTTTAAAATGGGCAGAAATTCTGAACAGACATTTTTTTTTTCAAAAAAGTCATCCAGATGGCCAACAGACATGTGAAAAGATGCTCAATATCACTCATTACCAGGAAAATATAAATCAAAACTATGAGACATCACCTCACACGTGTCAGGACAGCTAAAATCAAACCAGAAGAAATGACAACTTTTGGCAAGGATATGGAGAAAAAGAAACCCTCTTGTACTGTTGCGGGGAATGCAAACTGATGCATCCACTGTAGAAAACAGTGTTGAGGTTCTTCAAAAAATTACAAATAGAAATACCATATGGCTCAGTAATTCCACTAGTGGGTATTTACCACAAACAAAAACACTAATCTAAGAAGATATATGCATCTTTGTGTTTATTATACCCATATTTACAATAGGCAAGATGTAACCAACCTAAGTGCCAATCAATAGATGAATGGATAAAGAAGATGTGGTATATTTGTGTGTGTGTGTGTGTGTGTATATACATACATAGATACAGATATAGATAGATATAGATAGATGATAGATAGATAGATAGATAGATAGATAGATAGATAGATAGACAATGTATATACACACAGAGACACACACACAATAGGATATTGCTCAGCCATAAAAAATGAATTATTGCCATTTGCAGCAACATGGATGAACCTGGAAGGTAAAATAAGTCATTAAGTAGAGTAAGTCATACAAAGACAGGTATCATATGATTTCACTTATGTGTGGAATTTAAGAAACAAAACAATGGGAAGAAAGAAAGAAAGAAGGAAAGAAAAAAAGAGAAGAAAGAAAGAAAGAAAGAAAGAAAGAAAGAAAGAAAGAAAGAGAAAGAAAGAAAGAAAGAAAGAAAGAAAGAAAGAAAGAAAGAAAGAAAGAAAGAAAGAAAGAAAAGAAAGAAAGAAAAAGAAAAAGAAAGGAAGAAAGAAAGAAAGGAAGGAAGGAAGGAAGGAAGGAAGGAAGGAAGGAAGGAAGGGAGGAGGGGAGGAGGGAAGGAAGGAAGAAGAGAGAAAGGGAGGGAGGAAGAAAGAAAGGAAGAAAGGAAGAAAAGGAAAAAAAAGTCTCTTAAATACAGGCAAGAAACTGGTGGTTACCAGAGGGGAGGTGGGTTGTGAGATGGGTGAAATAAATAAACGGAATTGAGATTCTGGGCTGGGCTGGACAGGACGGAGGGGAATCCAACGGATCTCACTTTAGGGACGTAACCGCGTTTGCACCGAGAACAGCGATCTTCATAAAGGACCTGGTTCCGGAAGCGAAGCCCTGAAGTCTCAGGAGTCCAGCCTCCAAAAATGCGCCTCGGAGGGCTGCGCAGGTGCACATACACCTATTGAGAACATAGAAGACTTACTTTCATCATCTGAATCAAATCCAAAGAGTGTCTGACATTTCTTTTGTGCAAGGATCCACGCTGGGCATGGAGCCCAATGCAGGGCTTGAACTCATGACCCTGAGATCAAGACCTGAGCTAACATCAAGAGTTGCACACAACCCAATGAGCCACCCAGACACCCCTGAACAAGTAATTTTTAAAAAGTTAACAACCTGGTAAAACACTGGGAGAGCATTACCTCACAGAAAAGAAACACAAGTGAACTTTTTTTCAAAATGAAAAGATGTTCTACTTTACTCAAGTAAAAATTTATAAAGATGAGAGATAGGAGTTAAGATGGTGGAGGAGTAGGGGACACCTTTTTCAGCCTGTCTCCTGAGTCGAGCTGGATAGGTACCTGACCAGCCCAAACAACCACGGAATCAGCCTGAGACGCAGGAAGATACATCCGGATCTCTACAAATGAATATCTCCAGTGCTGAGTATTGAGGTACGAAGCGGGGAGCTGTGAAACCACGCACAGATATCGGAAGATAAACGGAAGGGGGAGGGAGCCGCCGCGTTCGCGCGCCGGAAGCTCACGGACCGGCACCCGTGAAACAGCAGACTGAGACCGTGAGCCGGGAGCGCGTGCCACTAGGCATCTCGCGGAACTCCGGAATCCCGGTGTGCTCACTAGATTCAGACTGAGACCGGGAGCTTTAGGAGCACGCGGGGGGCGGCTGGTGGCATTAGAAACACAAAGGACAGAGATGCGCTGGCCTTGGAAGTGAGCGTTGGGACGCTGGGTGTGGAGCGCACATACCGGGACACTGCAGGGTTGAGCAGCACCAACAGTAAGAGAGTTAAAGTGGCCAGAACATCAGTGGAGAACGGGCCGCAGACCCTCTGTTCTGAGACAGAGGCTGAGATTCCGCAGCTGCTGCTCTGACTCTCAGAAGAGACACAGCAAACCGACAGGGAAAGCTGCCAGAGAACAAAAGCCTGGAAATACCGGCTCACAGCGTGCCCATCCCCATCCCCCCTCGCAGGGGACACGGAGACTCTACCCAAACAGGGTTGCCTGAGTATCGGCGCGGCAGGCCCCTCCCCCAGAACACAGAAGGCAGGCTGAAAAATCAAGAAGCCCACAACCCGGGGCGCCTGGGTGGCGCAGTCATTGAGCTCCTGTCTTCAGCTTAGGGCGTGATCCCGGCGTTCCGGAAAGGAGTCCCTCATCGGGCTCCTTCGCTGGGAGCCTGCTTCTTCCTCTCCCACTCCCCTGCTTCTGTTCCCATTCTTGCTGACTGTCTCTCTCTCTCTCTCAGATAAATAAATAAATAAAATCTTTAAAGAAGAAGCCCATATCTCTAAGATCCCTATAAAACAAGGGGCACGGCCTGGGACCCAGTCAATAATTTGGGCTCTGGACAACCCCACAACCTCTCCTCATCAGAATGACAAGAAGGAGAAGCCCCCCCAGCAAAGAAAGGAGAGTGAGTCTGTGGCCTCTGCCGCAGAAATAACGGATATCGATGTAACCAAATTATCAGAAATGGAATTCAGAGTAACAATGGTCAAAATGATGAGTAGAATTGAAACAACTATTAACGAAAAGGTTACTGAGAATATAGAATCCCTAAGGGCAGAAACGAGAGTGAATTTGACAGAAAATAAAAATTCTATGAGCCAAATGCAGGCAAAACTAGAGGCTCTGACGGCCAGGGTCACCGAAGCAAAGGAACGTATTAGTGAATTGGAGGATGGGTTAATAGAGGAAAAAACGAAAATAGAAGCTGGTCTTAAAAAATCCACGCCAACGAATGTAGGTTAGAGGAGATTACTGACTCAATGAAACGATCCAATGTCAGAATCATCGGCATCCCCGAGGGGGTAGAGAAAAACAGAGGTCTAGAAGAGATACTTGAACAAATTGTAGCTGAAAACTTCCCTAATCTAGCAAGGGAAACAAACATTTGTTTCCAAGAGGCAGAGAGGACCCCTCCCAAGCTGAACCACGACAAACCTACGCCACGTCATAGTGCATTTGGCAAATATTAGATCCAAGGATACAGTATTGAAAGCGGCCAGGGCAAAGAAATTTCTCACGTACCAAGGCAAAGGTATCAGAATTACGTCAGACCTGTCTACACAGACCTGGAATGAGAGAAAGGGTTGGGGGGCATTTTTAAAGCTCTTTCAGAGAAAAACATGCAGCCAAGGATCCTTTATCCAGCAAGGCTGTCATTCAGAATTGATGGAGAAATAAACACATTCCAGAATCGCCAGTCATTAACCAATTTCGTAACCACGAAACCAGCCCTACAGGAGATATTAAGGGGGGTTCTATAAAGGTAAAAAGGGCCCAAGAGTGATACAGAACAGAAAGTCACAACCAATACAAACAAAGACTTTACTGGCAACATGGCATCATTAAAATTCTATCTCAGTTCTTAGTGTCAATGTAAATGGTTTAAACGCTCCCATAAAGCACCACAGGGTTGCAGATTGGATAAAAAGAAATGACCCATCCATTTGCTGTCTACAAGAGACTCATTTCAAACCCAAAGATGCATTCAGACTGAGAGTAAGGGGATGGAGTACCATCTTTCACGCAAATGGACCTCAAAAGAAAGCTGGGGTAGCAATTCTCATATCAGATAGATTGGATTTTAAACTAGAGACTATAGTTAGAGATGCAGAAGGGCACTATATTATTCTTAAAAGAAGTATTCAACAAGTGGATGTGACAATTATAAATATATATGCCCCCAACAGGGGAGCAGCAAGATACACAAGCCAACTCTTAACCAGAATAAAGAGACATATAGATAAAAATACATTAATAGTAGGGGACCTCAACACTCCACTATCAGAAATAGACAGAACACCCTGGCAAAATCTAAGCAAAGAATCAAAGGCTTTGAATGCCATACTCAACCAGTTGGACCTCATAGATATATATAGAACACTACACCCCAGAACCAAAGAATACTCATTCTATTCTAATGCCCATGGAACATTCTCAAGAATAGACCATGTTCTGGGACACAAAACAGGTCTCAGCCGATACCAAAAGATTGAAATTATCCCCTGCATATTCTCAGACCACAACGCTCTGAAATTGGAACTCAACCACAAGGAAAAATTTGGAAGAAACTCAAACACTTGGAGACTAAGAACCATCCTGCTCAGGAATGACTCGATAAACCAGGAAATCAAAAATCAATTTAAGCAATTTATGGAGACCAATGAGAATGAAAACACAACAGTCCAAAACCTATGGGATACTGCAAAGGCAGTCCTAAGGGGGAAATACATAGCCATCCAAGCCTCACTCAAAAGAATAGAAAAATCTAAAATGCAGTTTTTATATTCTCACCTCAAGAAGCTGGAACAGCAACAGAGGGACAGGCCTAATCCACTCACGAGGAAGGAGTTGACCAAGATGAGAGCAGAAATCAATGAAATAGAAACCAGAAGTACAGTAGAGCAAATCAACAGGACTAGAAGCTGGTTCCTTGAGAGAATCAATAAAATTGACAGACCACTGGCAAGACTTATCCAAGAGAAAAGAGAAAGGACCCAAGTTATTAAAATTATGATTGAAAAAGGAGAGGTCACAACCAACATCAATGAAATTGGAAGGATTATTAGAAACTATTATCAACAGCTATATGCCAAAAAACGAAGTAATCTGGAAGAGATGGAGGCCTTCCTGGAAACCTATAAACTACCAAGACTGAAACAGGAAGAAATTGATTTCTTAAACAGGCCAATTAATTATGAAGAGATTGAGTCAGTGATAAACAACCTTCCAAATAACAAAACTCCAGGCCCGGATGGTTTTCCTGGGGAATTCTACCAAACATTCAAAGAAGAAATAATACCTATTCTCCTAAAGCTATTTCAAAAAATAGAAACAGAAAGAAAGCTACCAAACTCATTCTATGAGGCCAATATTACCTTGAACCCCAAACCAGGCAAAGACCCCATCAAAAAGGAGAATTACAGACCGATTTCCCTAATGAATATGGACGCCAAAATCCTCAGCAAGATCCTCGCTAATAGAATCCAACAGTACATTAAAAGGATTATCCATCATGAACAAGTGGGATTCATACCTGGGATGCAAGCGTGGTTCAACATTCGCAAATCGATCAGCGTGATACATCACATCAACAAGAAAAGACTCAGGAATCATATGATCCTCTCAATTGATGCAGAAAAAGCATTTGACATAATACAGCATCCTTTCTTGATTAAAACCCTTCAGAGTGTAGGAATAGAGGGTACATTTCTCAATCTCATAAAAGCCATCTATGAAAAGCCTACTGCAAATATTATTCTCAATGGGGAAAAGCTGGAAGCCTTTCCCTTAAGATCAGGAACATAACAAGGATGCCCACTCCCACCACTATTATTCATCATAGTACTAGAAGTCCTTCGAACAGCAATCAGACAACAAAAAGGGATCAAAGGTATCCACATCGGCAGAGAAGAAGTCAAAATGTCTTCTTTGCAGATGACATGATACTCTATATGGAAAACACAAAAGAATCCACTCCCAATCTATTAGAAGTTATAGAGCAATTCAGTAATGTGGCGTGATACAAAATCAATGCTCAGAAATCAGTTGCATTTCTATACACGAATAATGAGACCGAAGAAAGAAATTAGGAAATCCATCCCATTTACAATAGCAACAAAAACCATACGTTACCTTGGAATTAACTTAACGAGAGACGTAAAGGACCTATATTCTAGAAACTATAAATCACTCTTGAAAGACATTGAGGAAGACATAAAAAAATGGAAAGATATTCCATGCTCATGGATTGGAAGAATTAACATAGTTAAAATGTCCATGCTACCCAGAGCAATCTACACTTTCAATGCTATCCCGATCAAAATAGCGAGAACGTTTTTCAAAGAACTGGAACAAATAGTCCTTAAATTTGTATGGAAACAGAAAAGGCCCCGAATCTCCAAGGAACTGTTGAAAAGGAAAAACAAAGCTGGGGGCATCACAATGCCAGATTTCGAGCTGTACTACAAAGCTGTGATCACAAAGATAGCATGGTACTGGCACAAAAACAGACACTTAGACCAATGGAACAGAATAGAGAACCCAGAAATGGACCCTCGGCTCTTTGGGCAACTAATATTTGATAAAGCAGGAAAAAACATCCAGTGGAAAAAAGACAATCTCTTCAATAAATGGTGCTGGGAAAACTGGACAGCTACATGCAAAAGAATGAAAATTGACCACTCTCTCACACCATACATAAAAATAAACTCCAAATGCATGAAAGACCTCGATGTGAGACAGGAATCCATCAAAATTCTAGAGGAGAACATAGGCAGTAACCTTTATGACATTGGCCAAAGCAACCTTTTTCATGACACATCCCCAAAGGCAAGAGAAACAAAAGATAAAATGAACTTATGGGACTTCATCAAGATAAAAAGCTTCTGCACAGCCAGGGAAACAGTCAAAAAAACTAAGAGGCAGCCCACGGAATGGGAGAATATATTTTCAAATGACACTACAGATAAAGGACTGGTATCCAAGATCTACAAAGAACTTCTCAAACTCAATACACGAGAAACAAATAAACAAATCAAAAAATGGGCAGAAGATATGAACAGACACTTTTCCAATGAAGACATACAAATGGCTAACAGACACATGAAAAAATGTTCAGAATCATTAGCCATCAGGGAAATTCAAATCAAAACCACACTGAGATACCACCTTATGCCAGTTAGAATGGCAAAAATAGACAAGGCAAGAAACAACAATGTTGGAGAGGATGTGGAGAAAGGGGATCCCTCCTACATTGTTGGTGGGAATGCAAGTTGGTACAGCCACTCTGGAAAACAGTGTGGAGGTCCCTGAAAAAGTTAAAAATTGAGCTACCGTATGATCCAGCCATTGCACTACTGGGTGTTTACCCCAAAGATACAGACGTAGTGAAGAGAAGGGCCATATGCACCCCAATGTTCATAGCAGCAATGTCCACAATAGCTAAATCGTGGAAGGAGCCGAGATGCCTTTCAACAGATGACTAGATTAAGAAGTTTTGGTCCATATATACAATGGAATATTACTCAGCTATCAGAAAGAACGAATTCTCAACATTTGTTGCAACATGGACGGCACTGGAGGAGATAATGCTAAGTGAAATAAGTCAAGCAGAGAAAGACAACTATCATATGATTTCTCTCATCTATGGAACATAAGAACTAGGGTGATCGGTAGGGGAAGAAAGGGATAAAGAAAGGGGGGTAATCAGAAGGGGGAATGAAACATGAGAGACTATGGACTATGAGAAACAAACTGAGGGCCTCAGAAGGGAGGGGGGTGGGGGAATGGGATAGACCGGTGATGGGTAGTAAAGAGGGCATGTATTGCATGGTGCACTGGGTGTTATATGCAACTAATGAATCATTGAACTTTACATCGGAAACCAGGGATGTACTGTATGGTGACTAACATAATATAATAAAAAATCATTTAAAAAATTTATAAAGATGAAAAATAAATAAATAAATAAATAAATAAATAAATAAATAAAGAGGATTGAGAGTACACTTATCTGGATGAACACTGAAATGTCCAGAATTGCTGAAACATTATATTATACACCTAAAACTATTACACTCTATGTTAATTATACTTGAATAAAAAAGGAACTGGTATTTTTAAAAAATAAATAAATAGAAGGAAAACAAAAAATGAAAATAAATGAATGTGATATTAATAACCTTTGGGGTATTTCTAAAGTACCTTATTTCTTTATGATAACTAAACACGGACATATTTAAATAAGCACCATAAACTTGGTGTACCTAATTTGGTGGTGGGTTTTTTATAATAATATTTTATTATATTATGTTAGTCACCATACAGTACATCCCTAGTTTTTGATGTAAAGTTCCATGATTCATTACTTGCGTACAACACCCAGTGCACCATGCAATACGTACCCTCCTTAATACCCATCACCGGCCTACCCCCACCCCCCTCCGCTCTGAAGCCCTCAGTTTGTTTCCCAGAGTCCATAGTCTCTCATGGTTCATTCCCCCTTCTGTTTACCCCCCCTTCCTTCTTCCCTTTCTTCTCCTACTGATCTTCCTACTTCTTATGTTCCATAAATGAGTGAAACCATATGATAATTGTGTTTCTCTGCTTGACTTATTTCACTTAGCATTATCTCCTCCAGTGCCATCCATGTTGCTGCAAATGTTGTGAAATTGTTCTTTTTGATGGCTGAGTAACATTCCATTGTATATATGGACCACATCTTCTTAATCCAGTCATCTGTTGAAGGGCATCTCGACTCCTTCCACAATTTAGCTATTGTGGACAATGCTGCTATGAACATTAGGGTGCATATGGCCCTTCTCTTCACTATGTCTGTATCTTTGGGGTAAATACCCAGTAGTGCAATTGCTGGATCATAGGTGGTGTTTTTTCTAATCTTGGCACCAGCTAAACTGACCAGTGGTAATGCTGATTGTAACAATTATTTCTAATTATATGATTAAAAAGTTAACATAAACCTTCATTGATCTAAGGATAGAAATGTAGAACATAAGTGATCATGTTATAGCTATTCTAACAGTTTAAGGGCCTCCTCTTTGTTATATATTTAAAATAAGGTGTTACAGTGCAACTGTTTCTGAAGGTGGAGTTTAATACAAGTCATTAAATAATCTTTATATGTATGAATTCCTTGAATCAAAAAGCACTGTTAAATGTCTAGAGGATTAAAATAGCCAATTTGATCTAATACAGTGTGTAATATTGATTTTCTATTACTATGTCAAATTCTAAATTGCGCCAGCTAACAATGGTAAACACAACATTATCAACACAAAGACATAACTCTGTTAAGTGCCTTATTAATAGAATTGGAGTAATAGCAAAACATTTATCCAAGGAACTACTATATACCCTTAAAAAGTGTTGTAAAACTGATGGTTAACAGATGAGAAGTGGGTCAAGGATGGGTTAAATAGGTGATGGGGATTAAGGAGTGCAATTGTTGTGATAAGCACCAACTGTATGGAAGCATTGAATCACTATACTGTACATCTGAAATTCATATTACACTGTACATTAACTAACTGGAATTTAAATAGAAACTAAAAAAGCAAAGACAAATGATTAATAATAAAATAAAATCAATAAAAATCAATAAAAATAAATGAAAAAGGTGTTATAAAATATTTCATCTGTGTCATGTATATCCAATTAAAAGTTCAAAAGGAAATTTAAATCTTTTGAAATAAAAAACATTGTTTTTGGCTTTAATTCTAAATAACAGATTGTTTTTTCTGATTTATTCTACTTTTAGCCTCTGCATGAAGAATATTGAGCTACTCCCTATTATGGGATAATTATGGACTTATAAGTACATCAGGGATTAGAGCCCTAAACTTGTGACTCATTTTATCTTAATCACCTATTTAAGAGTCTTATCTCCATATATAATCAATTAGCGGTTAGAACTTTAACATGTGGGGCGCCTGGGTGGCACAGCGGTTAGGCACCTGCCTTCGGCTCAGGGCGTGATCCTGGCGTTCCGGGATCGAGCCCCACATCAGGCTCCTCCGCTATGAGCCTGCTTCTTCCTCTCCCACTCCTCCTGCTTGTGTTCCCTCTCTCGCTGGCTGTCTCTATCTCTGTCAAATAAATAAAATCTTTAAAAAAAAAAAAAAAAAAAAAAGAACTTTAACATGTGAATTTGGAGGAGACAAAATTCAATCTATAACATATGGTTATATATCACTCAGAAGTAATCATAGTCATTAAAAAGAAATTCTATGGAGATAAATGAAGAGTACAATAAATAAGTATCATACTATACAATATTAAAAGGCTAGTGTTTTATTTCTAGTTAGATATGAAGCAAGGGGAGAGGGAGAAAGCAAGATGGTGGAAGAGTAGAGGACCTCATTTTCATCTGGTCCCTTGAATATAGCTAGATAACTATCAAATCATTCTGAACACCCATGAATTCAACCTGAGATGTAAGAAAAGAATATCTGGAATTCTATAAGTAGAAAAGCGACCTCTTTTTGCAAGGTAGGAGGTGTGCAGAAGTGAATCTGAGGGGAGATTTTGGAAGATAAATGGTGGGGGGTAAGAAAGCCTCTGTAAGCCAGCTACCAGAAAGTGATATAGGCCAGGAGGGCAAAGTCAGAACCCTTAGAAATCTGCTGTAGTAAGACATCTCTGCCTGAAAGGTGCTCAGGTATTGAAACGGGCAGAATTATAGGTGGGACAGTGTGGTCTCAGGATCCCTAGAGCCAGAATTAACTGGGCTGCCTGAGCCAGTAGAGTTCCAAAGCATTGGAGTGGAGAAAACAGGATCAGGGAGCCCAGAAGGAAGTTCTCAGCTTTGTTCACCATAAAGCATGAGCTGGGGCCAATGGGGTGACTGCTCTCTGCCTGGGGACCCTGAAGAAGACTGGAACACTGGGAATCTCTGCCATCCCCCAGGAGGGGTGGAGTGGGGTGTGGACATGAACTGGCAAGAGCTCTCAGGGCAGGTGCCCTGATAAAGGCCAGTACCACGCAAACTTCCACCTTCCCCTGGGAAAGGCAGAGCAGATGTGCACACGATCCAGGGATCACTGTCAGGGACAGGGCCCTAGGAAGTGCAGTAACATAGGACCTTCTGACTTCCCCAGGGGGATCGGTGTGAGCATGCACCAACAGCAGTCTTCAGAGTTTGGCACACACAAAAGTGAAGACTGTTTAGTCCTATGGGTTTACAGAATAGAAGGGACCGAGATCTTTTGGCTCTGGGTCTGGAGATTTGGGTGCAGCCATTT